>NC_057799.1:411034976-411212967 GCF_018294505.1 Triticum aestivum | reverse complement strand
TTCTTATTTTGCCATTTTGCAGATTTCATTATGTGCTGGATGGAGTGCTTGTTCTACTCTTCTTCTTCTTGTCTTCTCATTCTTGTCTTCTCATTCTAGTCACCTTAGCTATGGAGTGCTACTTTATGTATGGATGGAACTTCTTTATGTATGAAATGATGGATGGAACTTGTTTATGTATGAAATGATGGATGGACCTTGTTTGTGTATGAAATGATGTATGAACTTGTTTATGTGATGAATGCCTGTGAAATATATCTATATGTCATATATATTTTCTGTGCAAATTGTGGGATTTAACAAAAAACAGAAAAAACAGACAATATGCAGGCTCTTTGCCGTCTGCCACCGACGGCAAAGAGCTCTTTGCCGTCCGCCGCAGACGGCAAAGAAGCCACGTGGCAGCCAACTGTGCTTCCTGGGAGCTGACCCATTTGGTCAGTTTGCCTACAGTGGCAGACGGCAAAGACTTTGCCGTCCGTGGCAGACGGCAAAGAACTTGCAGTTTGCCTACAGTGGCAGACGGCAAAGAACCTGGCATCTAGTGACGTGTAGATGACATCATAAGGCGGACGGCAAAGACCAAAGGCTCTTTGCCGTCTGCGGCGGACGGCAAAGGTCTGCCGTTAGCCACTTAACGGACTGACAGCGCAAATATTGCCGTCCGCCCTCTTTGCCGTCCGCCGCAGACGGCAAAGATCCTTTGCCGTCCGCCGCCAGGAAGCAGACGGCAAAGAAGCTGTTTACCGTAGCCTTCTTTGCCGGAGCCTTTTGCCGTCCGCGGCTGACGGCAAAGGTCTTTGCCGTCCGCCTTTCGAGCCTTTGCCGTCCGCCATGGCAGACGGCAAAGTAGCTGTTTCCTGTAGTGATGGAGGGAGTATGATAGTAGTACCGTATGTTCCTTGTACTGAAGATGAGCAGAGACATTTGCAGTGTAGAGGTCTATACGGTCGGTTGTGATGGACACTTTGAGCCTCTTTGATTCATAGGATCTTGTAAACATAGGAATAGGATTTGTAGTGGCCTGCCCACTTGAATCCTATAAGAATAGCAAGGAAATGCGGGGAGCTGTGTCGCCTTTGAGAGTTACACTGATATTAATAGTACCGCACCTTCACTTGAAGAGAGCTGGTATCCGAAGCCTTTCTAGCCGTACCGGCAATACTAGCACATATATTCCAGCAAGTTCCACTTTGCTGATTTTACTCTGATGCTTAAGGTTTTCCCGTTATATCTACACTATGATCTGTGTAGCTGCTTTGTGTCGCACTAGCAGCAGTCCACTCTTGAAGCTAAACACTGCAATGACTTACAAAATTGGCACCAAGGCATTGAGTGCCATTCTGGATGCAATGAAACTCATACGCTCCCCCCTGTTGATTCTTGTTCAGAATATGATCCTAATGACTATTCTAACCTCGAGGAGTCAAAGGCAGATGGCCTGTCCTGTTCACCCATCAAGGTGCCTGTTCTAATTTGGCAATGTTTTATTGATTGCGGGTATCTTGCATATGTTGTCTTGCATTTCTTCTACTTTGTTGCACCGCCATCTGCTTAGTTTACTCATCATATATGTCGAGATGCCATGCCCATCCATTATCAATACATATTCCATCTGTCATCATACCATGTTTTTCCACTCAAATGTTGTTCTTGTTCATCAGACATCAAAAAGGAAGAGGGTGATTGCCGAACTTGAAGGAGCACCAGCAAAGTCCTTGAAAAACGTGGTGGTGCCGGAGAAATCAGACAGCACCCCACTTATATTGGTTGTACAACCAGTGACACAAAACGTAGGACCGACACCAGCAAACTGTACCCATACTTCACTGGTCACAACACTAGCCCCACCACACAGGACCTGCACTCCAGCAAAAGGTATACCGATTTCGTTTGCCATAGCACCAGCTGTACCACAGAAAAATCCCACTCCAGCAAAAAGTACAGCAAGTCCACCGGCCGAAGACCTATCCCAACTGCAGAGACGGCCAATTCCTGCAGATGGAACCCCATTCCATTTATTCCTAGTTTAAAAGACAATGCTTTCAATGTTGTTAGGGACTACGTGCATATATTCCCATCATGGGAAGATTATTGTGAAGACGAACACCATTTTCACATCTTCCTGTCCAACTTACGTGTAAGTGCTATTATTCATGGTTATTATTTTCCTGTTTTCTGCTGATTGAACACATCAATGATTTACATTGCATTGTTGTAACTAGGCGAGGGTCAATCTGGATAGTCATGACGAGCAAAGCTTGCTTGTGCTTTTCAAGGAAGCATTGCAGCAGTATCGGTGTTACCTGAGGAAATCACACTTTGATGGCAAGTCTATAAACAAATTTCCGGTGAAGTCTCATGTGCTAAATTTAGAAGACATTGAATGGAAAAACCTTGTTATGCACTGGTCTCGTTCCCAGGATGAGGTACTGCCTATGAAATCACATGATAATTTGAACTTCTACTCTTCCGCATGTGCCTTACGGATCTTTTTTGCAGGAAATCTGCTCGAAGAAGAATTCCGGTTTGACAAGAACGACAGGATATCGCAAATATGATGCCCGCTGCTTTGCTCTTGTTAGTACCTGTTATCCTGTATCACTGTACTTGCATACATACCTGGTTCATTATGTGACAGCAGTATGCATGATAGCTTGCTTATCAATTGTTCGCTCCAAATTATCTGATCTGTATGAATGGTTACATTAGTGTAGAATATATCCAATGCCAATGTTTTTTTTAGCTCTGCGTTGTTCTTGTAAGTACATGCTGTCCTTTATCAGTGTACTTATAATGACAGGTAGTTGTTCATGTACCATCACTCTGCAGCTTATTTTCTTTTGCCCTCCATTTTCTACACATCAGATCTATATTTACCCTTACCATAACGTTGGTACTGAAGAAGTTTAGCTGTGCATTGCTCTTGGCTGTACCTTTTGCCTGTATCGCTGCACATACATTTATAGCTACTTGGTTATGTAGCATCACTCTTCACCTTATCTTAAATATTCTCCATTTTTCGTATATTATCACATCTATATTTACTCTTAACAAAATGTAGAATAAAGGCAATGCTTTTGAAGAAGATTATGTGGTAAACTTCTTGAATTGCCCCCCCCCATCAGCATGGACAAGGCCTTTATAGAGCCTGTCTTCACCAATAATGTGAGTTTGTCCATCTCAAGCCTTCAAACTTTGTTTTATATATTTGGTTAGGCATGACTGCAACAGCTGTTTATTTTTGGTGTTTGCATCAAATTGCTTGTTTAAAGTTTATTATGTAGTTCATAAACAAAAGTTTTTCCTTTCTCAATTTAAGTTTTCAGTTGTACAACCATGTTCCTTCTTCATACCATGTAAATTAAACTATACAGAGCAAGTGATCTTCTTTTGCACTGCATGTATGCTTCTGTTCTTCATCCGTAATCCAGTGGTGTGGTGAACCTACCCACTACAGCACAATGTCATATTCTGCAATGTCTTAACTATGAACAATGTCATATCATTCTACTATTATTTAAATCGTCTTTTTATTTGCCAATCTGAAATGGTATAAATTGACAGCACACTAACCATTGATACTTATGAGTTCTTGATTTATAATCCAGTGGTGTCGTGAAGCTGCCAACTCCTTCACAATGTCATTTCCTGCCATGTCTTGACCTGAACAATACCATATTGTGTTAATGCAATTTTAAACTGTGTCATTTTATTCGTTAGTAAGAAATGTGATGAATTTTCAGCACTGATACTTTTATGTGCAAAACCTGTCATCTGTCTGCTTGTTTATCTTTCAGAGTGAGGAAGATATAAGTGTTGAACAAGCGCAGTCTCATCATCTTGCTCAGCTGCTTGCGCTGCAGCTCCCCAGCAGGGTTAACCTTTCTTGAACTCTATTGAGGTGCTGTCGGTTTTGTATATTATTTTGTCG
This sequence comes from Triticum aestivum, assembly GCF_018294505.1. Taxonomy (NCBI): domain Eukaryota; kingdom Viridiplantae; phylum Streptophyta; class Magnoliopsida; order Poales; family Poaceae; genus Triticum; species Triticum aestivum. The sequence goes on along the minus strand of NC_057799.1, from coordinate 411,209,033 downwards.
GCGTGTTTATTTGCACTTGTGGCGATCTTTGATGCCTAGTGTATGTAATCTGCTGTCTGCTTGTGCTTTATTATCATAGGGGCGAACTTTGATGCCCAGTGGATGTAATATGCTATAATTTCTTTATTGTATAGTCTAGGTTATTTCTTAGTCACGATGCTGCAGTTATTTTACTGTATATATGTCCTGTCTTCACAGTAAACCGGCCAAACCGTAAAATTACGGTACATAATCGGGCCGTCATGCAATCACGATGTAGGTTGGGCCTGAAACGTGCCGAACAGCTCACGGGCCGGCAGCAGCCCGAAATGAACCCCGTCCCATGATTGTGCGAATCAAATCACGGGCTTTTAACAGGCCAAAATGTTCTCGGTCCTTGTTTGGCCCAACCAGATATCGGCTGCGAGCAGGCCGGATGCAAACCGAGCCGTAGTTAGGCCCAACTATATGACGGGCTTTTAACAGGCCGAAATTAATATAGGGCTAAAATGTTAAACGGGCCTTTAATAGGCCATAACTAATATCAGACCGAATTACAAAGTGGGCCTTTAGCAAGTGTGACACCCAAAATTTTTATTTGGCTTTTTCAAACTTTTATTTAAATTGAGGGAGGTTATTTAAATTTTTCTTCTGAAGAACTCTCCCTCTCAATATATTTTCTTTTATGGCAAGTGTTTTGTTTTGGATTCACCCAAGACTTGATTTTGGTCTTGGAGGTTTTCCCTTCTTATTTGGACTCAAACCCAATGCTTTTCACTTGGGAAAAATTTCTTTTGAAAAATCTTTTAAATAGCCCTATGGCATTTGGAATGATCTTCTTCCCCTTTCCAAAATCTCTCCTTGCCATGGCATAAGTGGAAATCCCCTCCCCTAAGCCTTTCCCCATCTTTAGATCATGATATAAATCAAATACAGCAAGTTGAACCCCTCCATATATTTGTTTCCATTTATTTCTCATCAAAAACAATTTCTGCCTTCTATTTTGATCCTTGGAGGTTTTCAAAGGAACTACCATTTCTACTTTGAGTTTTGCCTCCAAACAAGTTTCCCTAGCTAGTCCTTTGAGCCCTCAACCAGGATCCATGAAGATCCACTGGTCTCCAGTTCAAATATTTCAAATTATTCTTACTGCAAGTTTGGACCTTATTTACCAAATTTGATGAAATTCATTTGAATTCTCCTCCTAAAAATCTGAGAAAATTCAGGCAGCCTCTGGATGCATTGAGAGGTCACCTCACCAAGTCCCAGCTCCAGAAAAAATTTCTTCATGCCAAATCATTTCGTCGAACACCTGTTGGACACTGTTGCTATCATGTTCAGTAAATTCAGATAAACAGTTTCAAAACTACTGTCGTTTTCTTCAGAACCCAGCGTCGATCTCGCCAGTGCCGCGGTGGCGCCTTGCTCCCTATCCCCTCCTTCTTATCCCTGCGCTGCACGTTCTCCTGGAGGCTTGCGGGCGTCGGCGACGAGCAGGAGGAGGTGCGCCGCCCCGTGAGCGACGGCAGCGGCGGCTTTGCGGCTGCCAGAGAGAGGCGCAGCGTGAAGCCACCCGAGGCCGCCGCGTGGCCACCCACTCGCCCGTGCGCGCTGACACCCTCGTCGTGAACTGCTAGGCGCGGAGCGCGCTCTCTGCCGCCGCCATGCCCGTACGGCCGCCCCGTCGAGGACCGGCGCTATTACGCCAAGACCGACTAAAGTTAGCAGTGGAACGGCACCAGTGAACCTCCCTGATGCTGCCTGGCCACCTAAACCCATTGCCCAACCACTGCCTCGCCGTAATCGCTCGCCGGAGATTGTCCGTTCACGGCAACCCCCTCGGATCGCCTATAAATAGAGGCCCCGAGCTCGAACTCGAACCCACACCACCTCTACACACCTCCAAAACCACGCCAAGCCACTGGAAGAGCCCCGAGGGAGCCTTCTTCCCCAGCTCCGGCCGCTGCGACCCGCCACGGGACCCAACTCGATTCGCTCCCGTGCGTGCACCCCTACCCCTCAACTCTTGCCAGTAGCCTCCTAGTGCATCCACTCTGCTGACCCGCGCTTCAATTTGGAGTTTGCAGCACCCACCGGAGTTCTCCACCATCGCCCGAGCCACCGTCCGCCGGAGAAAGTGTCACCGCCGACGTGGTGCTCTCCGACGACCAAGTCCACCACCCACCGACGCGGAAGAACTCACTGAAGCTCGGGGCCTCTATTTATAGGCGATCTCCCTATCTCGCCGCGGTTCGACGCCGGCGACCACCGCAGCCTTCGGGCGCCGGCGAAGTTTTAAACCTGACATGTGGGACCCCCCGTCAGCCTCTCTTCTTTTTCCCCCTTGAACCGTTTTCTGTTGGCGCCTTCGGGCAAATACGTTTTCTCCTTAGGCTGGCGCCTTTTTCTCCGAACCGTTTTCTGTTTTCTCAGTAAAGTCCCTGGATCTTTTCTGTTTCATCACAGATTAGTCCCTGGACTAAAACCCTTATAACTTCTTAATAAAAGATGATTTTTGAGTGATTCTTTTTCTGTCAGTCTTATATTTTGTCTAGTTTTTTATAGTATTTATTTGAAAAAAATTTGGAACAAATTTTATGCACGCGATGATTTTCACGTTAGTGTACGTTTTCGCTATACCGTAGGTTCCGGAAGAGGTGACGGAGCCGCGAACTTCGCCGAGCTAGACTCCGACTTCTCCGAACCAGGAAAGCATGTTTGAACCTTTGATATGAGAGGTGTTTTGCATGTTTGCTTGAACAGTTGTGCGTGGCATATAAGCATCGGTGAGTATCTCGTTGCATGTAAGGCAACTACCCGTGTGTTCCGTAGTTACTGTGATCTCTGGTGAGAGATGGCCTAGTCATGTGGTGACATGAAAGGCAGTAAGGTGGTATACTTGTAGCATGCCAGCCTTACGACATCCGATAAACTCCGACGTTAACGTGGACTGAGTCACGTTATCGTTCTTTCCCTTTCCGTGCTGCCACATGTTTTCTGCCAAGAATACGGTTTAGTAAGTTGTTAAACTCTTTCCGTGTACACACCAAATAGAGGGGCCGGGATGAGGGTTCCATGGCCCTAGATTAAAGCCAGTCATCCGGCCAGGGGGCATGGGTGTTTCCGGTTGGGACCGAGAGGGGGGCACCCCTTAGAGCGCGCGTATAGAAATTTGATCCCATCCTACGCGAGGTTGTAGCCTCCCCGTCTCAAGGTTTTTCTTGAACGTTGCCGAGGGTGATTCCTGGCTTCAGAATGTTGAATGGGTGTGTACTGGTTAGATGTGTTTCTTCCAAAACACCGTAAACGGAACTAGTCCCCGTGACTACTGAAATCCGTTGGCTGTGGTTGAAGTACAAACTCTGCAGAGTCAAATCCTTCCGAGTCATCGTATCCATGGTCAAGGACCGTGACCCGTGTATCCATATATATGTCAAATTCTCGTGGTATTTCCCCCGGTGAACAAGCTTGAGTGGTAAATTGGTTGAACGATATCCCTGTGGATTGACTAACCCTGTTGTTTATCTCACATCTGAATTTTTCCTTGTTGTGATATTAAATCCATGAACTAGTAAATTATTAAGTTGTGAATAGAAGCCCTTTATGTGATGTCGCTCAGACGTCCGACTGTGGCACTCTTGTTGTTTACTTTTTATATAAGCCCTTTATGTGATGTCGCTCAGACGTCCGACTGTGGCACTCTTGTTATTTACTTTTGATATAAGCCCTTTATGTGATGTCGCTCAGACGTCCGACTGTGGCATTCTTGTCATTTACTTTCAATATAAGCCCTTTATGTGATGTCGCTCAGACGTCCGACTGTGGCATGCACTGTTATTTATTTTTCCATTATAAGCCCTTTATGTGGTGTCGCCTTGACGCCCGACTGCGGCATTGTTATTCTTTTTGTATCCTTTCGAGGAGTCATTCAGACACTCGATTGGCCCTCAGTATTACTTTGGGATTTCGGGAGGACTACCGCCCGACTTCTCTTTTATTTCCCATGTAATTATTATCTCATTGTCTGAGTGCGCTTGTTAATCTGTTCATATGCATCATGTTTACATTTGTTATATCTTATGTCTGAACTGTCTTGCGAGTACTTTCATAGTACTCACCTGGCTTGTTGTTTTGGCCAGATGTTGACGAAGGCGATCTCTTGGATGAAGAGTTTGATAGTGAGTCTGACGCCTAGAGGACTCCCAGTCAGTCCCGTGCGATCCTGGATATTGGTCACTTGTATTATATACGCTTCCGCCACCCACAATAAGTATCCTCGAGCCTCACTCCGGCGCTCGAAGAGCTGTTAGTTTTCAGGAGTCATGTCACCCACTTCGCTGTGATATTTCCACCACCGCTTTTTATCGTAAGTTAGTAGTTATGCCACCCTATCCGCCGTTATGTTTTATCGGCGTGCTTGTAATAAATTGTTGAGCAGCCTCCGCTCAACCTTGTATTATATTCAGTACTCCTGGTATTTTCTTCTGTGATCAAGATTTTGTCTACCGGTGAGAAGGATTCTTCTCTGCTGGTCCGTAAAAGGGATCGTTTTCTCAATAAATATTTTTATTGAAAAACCGGTTGTGACAAGCTTGGTACCAGAGCCAGGCTGACTGTAGGAAGCCACTAGGTGCGATCGCTAATTTGTTATTAGCGTCTTTTGTGCTTTTTCAGCATTTTGCAAATGTAGCTATTTTCTGTTGGTCATCATAAATTTATGACATGACTACTCAGAATTTTTGCCTACTTTTGTAGATGGCTGGCAGCAACTGCGAGACTCGGGTGTTCACTAATGTGCCCGAGGGGTTTGTCAAACTCCTCGTCTCCATCACCAAACTCGCGATCGGGCCAGCGACTTGTCCGGAGTTCACGCTTTACCAGCACAAGCTCAGCGACGACGTGTCTATGCACCAAGCCGTGGTGCAATTCAAGGGAGGACGTTCTGCGTCACGCCACTTCCGTTTTGTGGGAAGGGCCATGCCTACGGAGAGGCATGCCATGCAGATGGCTGCCCGTGAGGCGATAGCTCGCCTTCGGGATATCCTTCCTATGATGAAGACTCGTCGCTACCGCTACCTCCCATGCCATGTGCCATATACTTGTCACTATGCATTCGCCTGCCATAGGGGAGAGTGAGATGAAGCCATCGAGATGGTTGTTGAGTATCTCAAAGCTCTGGAGGAATCTTTCGACAACCTCGTGGACGATCTTGTGGCTGCCCGCATGGACTTAGTTCGTGGCGGTCCTGCCAGCAGGAAGGAGCTTCTCCACATGGCACTGCCACTGACTTTCGTCTCGTCCTCAGCATCTTATGCACCGGCCATTTTGGCCACTGCTTGCCGTCTGCCTACCACTGAGGAGTTCGACCGAGTCGTCGCTCCTACTCCAGTCAGAGCTGCACCGCCTGCCGCACCCGCACTGCCGCCTGTCGCTCCCGCGCCATCGCCTCAGCGCAGTGCTACGCGCCTGGAGCCTACTAGGGAGGAGGTGGAGGTTGAGTCTCCTGCACCGTTGGGTCTTACCCTCGGCAAGGGGAAGGACATCGTCACCATCTCTGACTGAGTGCGCCGAGTAGCCGCACGTTGTGCCTGCATGTATGTTATGTTTCATGTACTTAAGTTTGTAGCAGTGGGGTGCGCTTCATGTAGGGTTCCGGAGGAGTGTGTGAGCCCAAATAACATGTCAGGATTGTGTACGCACATCCTGAGTGATGTATCGTATGTTTGCGTATCGCGTGTAAGATATGTGCTAAGCAGTCCTCCTCCGTGCGAAATCGTTTATGTTTTCTTGAAAAAAATCTTGAGGTCTTTTAAATTTTTGCCTTTGCAAGATTTTCCTTGTGCCACACAGTTCTTCTCATGAGTTTTGCAAAATAATACCCCAGAGTGGAAAATGTCTCGTCCGTGGACTCGTTCCATGCCCAATCAACCAGAAGAAGTTTACGGAACACAAACAAGCAACAACTTCACTCAGGGACAGTCTAGTCAACAGGACAGCGAAGCAGCCTTATCTCAAGTATGCCGCCTTTTCGAACAAAGCCAGCAACAGCACCAAGAGATGATGAATCACGTCATCAATATGGGAAATCACCGTGAGCCATACCAACCACACTCCAAGTTGTCTGAACTGCAGAAGATACGCCCTACAACGTTTGCTCACACTGATAGGCCACTTGAAGCCGATGATTGGCTTCGTGACATCGAAAGAAAGCTGATTATTGCACAGTGTTCAGATTATGAGAAGGTGCTTTATGCACCCCACTACCTTACTGGAGCAGCTGCAGCATGGTGGGAAAACTTCCTACACATGCATCCCAGTGAACACAACATCACCTGGGAAGAGTTTAAGGAAGGCTTTCGTGGGGCACACATCCCCAGGAGCATCATAAAAATCAAGAAAAGAGAATTTGATGACCTCAAGCAGAGAGGCATGTCAGTGATGGAATACAACGGTCAGTTTACCCAGCTATCTCGTTATGCCTACGATGAGCATATGACTGAGAACAAAAGGATGGAAAAGTTTTTGGACGGCCTGGCGCCAGCATTAAGATGCCAACTGGTCGTACACACTTTCCCGGATTTTAAAACTCTGGTTGACAAGGCCATTACCTTGGAGAATGAGCGCCGCAGTCTGGAAGATATTCGTAAGCGAAAGAGGGACAAGACGACTCTTGCTCGCAACAATCGAAGCAAGACTGAGGTTCCAAGGAATGAAGCAAGAAAATCCACGACTACTGATCTAAGGCCAACCAGACAGTTTCATTCCAGGGACAAGGACTTCACGTACCGTCCAGGGGTCACTTGCTATGCTTGTGGTGAAGAAGGGCACTATGCCAAACAGTGCCCAAAGCCAAGGAACTCGGTCCCGAAGCAGAACAATGGTGGGAACAATCCAGCCCCCAAGCGCAACAATTTCAATCCCAGCAACAATCACAGGAAGGGTCACCTGAACCATGTGACCAAGGAAGAAGCGCAGAATGCCCCAGACATCGTGCTCGGTACGTTCCCTGTCAACACAGTACCTGCCACGATTTTGTTTGATTCTGGAGCTTCTCACTCGTTCGTTTCGAAGAGTTTTGTTTTACAACATGGTTTTCCGATACTTCCCTTGGAAACATCTATGATCATCAAGTCCCCCAGAAATAAGCAGATCGCTCAGAGCTACTGCCAAGGAGTGATCATTGAGTTCGAAGGACTAAAGTTTCAAGCTAATCTCATCGTGTTGGAAAATAAAGGACTGCATGTCATCCTAGGGATGGACTGGTTGACCACCAACAAGGGGTTTATTGATTGTTTCAATCGGACCGTGATTCTCACTCACCATCACGGCAAGACAATAAAGGTTACAGCTCAAGAAAGACCACGGTCACGGCAACCAAGGCTGAACAAAGTGGACATTTCAGAATTGAGAAAAGTTCCAGTGGTGTGCGAGTTTCCAGACATATTTCCTGAAGAACTACCAGGCATGCCACCAGACCAAGAGATAGAGTTCAGCATTGAACTAGCACCTGGCACCACTCCCATCTATAAGAAACCTTATAGAATGGCACCCTCAAAATTGGTAGAATTGAAGAAACAGATAAAAGAATTACTGGACAAAGGTTTTATTCGAGCCAGCTCCTCACCTTGGGGTTCGCCAGTATTATTCGCCAAGAAAAAGGATGGGACACTGAGACTGTGTATAGACTATCGAGCTCTCAATATGGTCACCATCAAAAACAAATATCCGATGCCACGGATAAATGATTTGTTTGACCGGCTCACGCAAGCCAAGGTGTTCTCAAAAATTGATTTAAGATCGGGATATCATCAATTGAAAGTACGGACAGGAGATATCCCTAAGACAGCATTCACCACCAGATACGGATTATATGAGTTCACAGTAATGCCGTTTGGACTGACGAACGCCCCCGCATATTTCGGCCACCTCATGAACGAAGTGTTTATGAAATTTACGGACAAATTTGTTGTGGTATTCATTGATGATATTCTGGTATACTCAAGGACACCAGAAGAGCATGCTGAGCATCTCAGAATTGTTTTGGGAGAATTAAGGAAACATCAATTGTACGCCAAATTTAGCAAGTGTGAATTTTGGCTAAGGCAAGTTGGTTTCCTAGGCCATATATTAACCCAAGAAGGCGTGGCCGTAGACCCAGAAAAGTCAAAGCCATACTTGACTGGAAACCACCAGCCAACGTGACAGATGTGCGGAGTTTCCTTGGAATGGCCGGATATTACAGAAGATTTATTGAAGGATTCTCCACTGTGGCAAAACCAATGACACAATTGCTCAAGAAAGACAAGAAATTTGTATGGACGGAAGCATGCGAGAAAAGCTTCCAAGAACTCAAGAAGAAGCTAACAACCGCACCGGTCTTAACTGTGCCCGACATACACAAGAGTTTTGAAGTATATTGTGACGCATCTCGGAAGGGCCTCGGATGTGTACTGATGCAGGATGGCAAAGTTGTCGCGTATGCTTCCAGGCAACTACGGAAGCATGAGGAAATTATCCAACTCATGACTTGGAGCTAGCAGCGGTCATCCATGCACTCAAGGAGTGGAGGCACTTTCTGTTGGGAAATCGTTGTGAAATATATACGGACCATAAGAGCCTTAAGTATATTTTCACACAACCAGAGCTGAATTTATGGCAGCGACGCTGGTCAGAATTGGTCAAGGACTATGATGTCGGCATTCACTACCATCCAGGGAAAGCGAATGTAGTGGCAGATGCTCTTAGTCGGAACACCAGCCCGGACAGCGACAGTCCACAAAACTTGAAGCCTGAGTTTCAGCAGGAGTTCGCTAGACTCAACATGGTGTTAGTCTCTGAGGGCACCGTATCAAATCTGGAGATACAACCCACCCTAGTGGAACAAATTAACAAGGCTCAGCATGGACATCCCAGCATCGAAGGTATAAAGAGGAAAATGAGCCTTGGCAAGGCTTCAGAGTTCGTCATAGACAATGAAGGAATATTATGGTACGGGGACAGACTTTGCGTACCTAACATTGAGGAACTCAAGCAACAAATCCTAACCGAAAGCCACACCGCTCCATACTCGATCCACCCTGGAGGAACCAAAATGTACAAGGACATTCAGGAAAGATTTTGGTGGCACGGTATGAAAAGAGATATAGCCGCATTTATTGCTTGTTGTGATTCTTGTCAGCGCATTAAAGCCGAGCATCAAAAGCCCGCAGGGCTACTCCAGCCAAACAGAATACCTGAGTGGAAATGGGATGAAATTGGAATGGACTTCATCGTCGGACTACCTCGATCGCAACGCGGAAATGATGCCATATGGGTCATCACAGATAGGCTAACCAAGGTAGCACATTTCATTCCCGTGAAGACGACCTACTCCACCCAAAGACTTGCCAAGCTTTATCTCTCCCGTATAGTTTGTCTGCATGGAGTCCCAAAGACTATAATATCAGACCGAGGCACTCAATTTGTCTCAAAATTCTGGGATCACCTGCAACAAGCTCTGGGCACACAACTAGCTTTCAGTACAGCGTACCACCCTCAGACTGATGGACAAACGGAACGCGTGAACCAAATCCTAGAGGACATGCTGAGAGCCTGTGTGCTCACCTATGGATCCAGTTGGGAAGAAAGTTTGCCATATGCCGAGTTCGCTTACAATAACAGTTACCAAGCCAGTTTACAAATGGCACCCTTTGAAGCATTGTATGGACGGAGGTGCCGTACCCCACTGAATTGGTCAGAGACAGGAGATGGTCGTATCTTCGGCCCAGACATGCTCAAGGAGGCCGAGGAGAAAGTAAAACAGATCCGGGACAGACTCAAGACAGCCCAAAGCCGAGAGAAGAGCTACTACGATCAAAAGCATCGTGAGGTCAGCTTTGAACCCGGTGATTACGTATACCTCCGAGTGTCTCCTATGAGGGGCCTGCAATGGTTCAAAATTAAGGGGAAGCTAGCCCCGAGATTTATTGGACCATTTTGTATAGTTGCACGGAGAGGCACAGTGGCCTACAAACTAGACGTACCCAAGGAGCTGTCAGACGTCCATGACGTGTTCCACGTCTCACAATTGAGAAAATATGTGAGTAACCCGGAGAAGCATGTATCTCATGAAATCATTGATGTGCAACCAGACCTCACCTACAGAGAGTGGCCAGTAAAGATTTTGGAAGAGTCTGAAAGGAGGACCCGTCAGAAAACATTAAAATTCTTCAAGGTCCAGTGGAGCAACCACACCGAGGATGAAGCTACCTGGGAAAGAGAAGATTTTCTTCAGGCAGAGTACCCATATCTATTTGAGGATCAGCTGAAATCTCGAGGACGAGATTTTTCCTAAGGGGGTAGGTGCTGTGACACCCAAAAAATTATTTTGGCTTTTTCAAACTTTTATTTAAATTGAGGGAGGTTATTTAAAATTTTCTTCTGAAGAACTCTTCCTCTCAATATATTTTCTTTTATGGCAAGTGTTTTGTTTTGGATTCACCCAAGACTTGATTTTGGTCTTGGAGGTTTTCCCTTCTTATTTGGACTCAAAACCAAATGCTTTTCACTTGGGAAAAAATTCTTTTGAAAAATCTTTTAAATAGCCCTATGGCATTTGGAATGATCTTCTTCCCCTTTCCAAAATCTCTCCTTGCCATGGCATAAGTGGAAATCCCCTCCCCTAAGCCTTTCCCCATCTTTGGATCATGATATAAATCAAATCCAGCAAGTTGAACCACTCCATATATTTGTTTCCATTTATTTCTCATCAAAAACAATTTCTGCGTTCTATTTTGATCCTTGGAGGTTTTCAAAGGAACTACCATTTCTACTTTGAGTTTTGCCTCCAAACAAGTTTCCCTAGCTAGTCCTTTGAGCCCTCAACCAGGATCCATGAAGATCCACTGGTCTCCAGTTCAAATATTTCAAATTATTCTTACTGCAAGTTTGGACCTTATTTGCCAAATTTGATGAAATTCATTTGAATTCTCCTCCTAAAAATCTGAGAAAATTCAGGCAGCCTCTGGATGCATTGAGAGGTCACCTCACCAAGTCCCAGCTCCAGAAAAAAATTTCTTCATGCCAAATCATTTCGTCGAACACCTGCTGGACACTGTTGCTATCATGTTCAGTAAATTCAGATAAACAGTTTCAGAACTACTGTCGTTTTCTTCAGAACCCGACGTCGATCTCGCCAGTGCCGCGGTGGCGCCTTGCTCCCTGTCCCCTCCTTCTTATCCCTGCGCCGCACGTTCTCCTGGAGGCTTGCGGGCGCCGGCGACGAGCAGGAGGAGGTGCGCCGCCACGTGAGCGACGGCAGCGGCGGCTTTGCGGCTGCCAGAGAGAGGCGCAGCGTGGACAGCGCCGCCCAGCGCCGCCCAAGCCACCCGAGGCCGCCGCGTGGCCACCCACTCGCCCGTGCGCGCTGACACCCTCGTCGTGAACTAGTAGGCGCGGAGCGCGCTCTCTACCGCCGCCGTGCCCGTACGGCCGCCCCGTCGAGGACCGGCGCTATTACGCCAAGCCCGACCAAGGTTAGTAGTGGATCGGCGCCAGTGAACCTCCCTGATGCTGCCTGGCCACCTAAACCCACTGCCCAACCACTGCCTCGCCGTAATCGCTCGCCGGAGATTGTCCGTTCACGGCCACCCCCTCGGATCGCCTATAAATAGAGGCCCCGAGCTCGAACTCGAACCAACACCACCTCTACACACCTCCAAAACCACGCCAAGCCACTGGAAGAGCCCCGAGGGAGCCTTCTTCCCCAGCTCCGGCCGCCGCGACCCGCCACGGGACCCAGCTCGATTCGCTCCCATGCGTGCACCCCTACCCCTCAACTCTTGCCAGTAGCCTCCTAGTGCATCCACTCTGCTGACCCGCGCTTCAATTTGGAGTTTGCAGCACCCACCGGAGTTCTCCACCATCGCCTGAGCCACCGTCCGCCGGAGAAAGTGTCGCCGCCGACGTGGTGCTCTCCGACGACCAAGTCCACCACCCACCGACGCGGAAGAACTCACTGAACCTCTTGGTACCCTCCGATCTCCCTATCTCGCCGCGGTTCGACGCCGGCGACCACCGCAGCCTTCGGGCGCCGGCGAAATTTTTAACCTGACATGTGGGACCCCCCGTCAGCCTCTCTTCTTTTTCCCCCTCGAACCGTTTTCTGTTGGCGCCTTCGGGCAAATACGTTTTCTCCTTGGGTTGGCGCCTTTTTCTCCGAACCATTTTCTGCTTTCTCAGTAAAGTCCCTGGATCTTTTCTGTTTCATCACAGATTAGTCCCTAGACTAAAACACTTATAACTTCTTAATAAAAGATGATTTTTGAGTGATTATTTTTCTGTCAGTCTTATATTTTTATCTAGTTTTTTATAGTATTTATTTGAAAAAAAATTGGAACAAATTTTATGCACGCGATGATTTTCACGTTAGTGTACGTTTTCGCTATAGCGTAGGTTCTGGAAGAGGTGACGGAGCCGCGAACTTCGCCGAGCTAGACTCCGACTTCTCCGAACCAGGCAAGCATGTTTGAACCTTTGATATGACGGGTGTTTTGCATGTTTGCTTGAATAGTTGGGCGTGGCATATGAGCATCGGTGAGTATCTCGTTGCATGTAAGGCAACTACCCGTGTGTTCCGTAGTTACTGTGATCTCTGGTGAGAGATGGCCTAGTCATGTGGTGACATGAAAGGCAGTAAGGTGGTATTGTTGTAGCATGCCAGCCTTACGACATCCGATAAACTCCGACGTTAACGTGGACTGAGTCACGTTATCGTTCTTTCCCTTTCCGTGCTGCCACATGTTTTCTGCCAAGAATACGGTTTAGTAAGTTGTTAACCTCTTTCCATGTACACACCAAATAGAGGGCCCGGGATGAGGGTTCCAGGGCCCTGGATTAAAGCCAGTCCTCCGGTCAGGGGGCATGGGTGTTTCCGGTTGGGACCGAGAGGGGGGCACCCCTTAGAGTGCGCGTATAGAAATTTGATCCCATGATACGCGAGGTTGTAGCCTCCCCGTCTCAAGGTTTTTCTTGAATGTTGCCGAGGGTGATTCCTGGCTTCGGAATGTTGAATGGGTGTGTACTGGTTAGATGTGTTTCTTCCAAAACACCGTAAACGGAACTAGTCCCCGTGACTACTGAAATCCGTTGGCTGTGGTTGAAGTACAAACTCTGCAGAGTCAAATCCTTCCGAGTCATCGTATCCATGGTCAAGGACCGTGACCCGTGTATCCATATCTATGTCAAATTCTCGTGGTATTTCTCCCGGTGAACAAGCTTGAGTGGTAAATTGGTTGAACGATATCCCTGTGGATGGACTAACCCTGTTGTTTATCTCACATCTGAATTTTTCCTTGTTGTGATATTAAATCCATGAACTACTAAATTATTAAGTTGTGAATAGAAGCCCTTTATGTGATGTCGCTCAGACGTCCGACTGTGGCACTCTTGTTGTTTACTTTTGATATAAGCCCTTTATGTGATGTCGCTCAGACGTCCGACTGTGGCACTCTTGTTATTTACTTTTGATATAAGCCCTTTATGTGATGTCGCTCAGACGTCCGACTGTGGCATTCTTGTCATTTACTTTCAATATAAGCCCTTTATGTGATGTCGCTCAGACATCCGACTATGGCATGCACTGTTATTTATTTTTCCATTATAAGCCCTTTATGAGGTGTCGCCTAGACACCCGACTGCGGCATTGTTATTCTTTTTGTATCCTTTCGAGGAGTCATTCAGACACTCGATTGGCCCTCAGTATTACTTTGGGATTTCGGGAGGACTACCGCCCGACTTCTCTTTTATTTCCCATGTAATTATTATCTCATTGTCTGAGTGCGCTTGTTAATCTGTTCATATGCATCATGTTTACATTTGTTATATCTTATGTCCTAACTGTCTTGCGAGTACTTTCATAGTACTCACCTGGCTTGTTGTTTTGGCCAGATGTTGACGAAGGCGATCTCTTGGATGAAGAGTTTGATAGTGAGTCCGACGCCTAGAGGAGTCCCAGTCAGTCCCGTGCGATCCTGGATATTGGTCACTTGTATTATATACGCTTCCGCCACCCACAATAAGTATCCTCGAGCCTCACTCCGACGCTCGAAGAGCTGTTAGTTTTCAGGAGTCATGTCACCCACTTCGCTGTGATATTTCCACCACCGCTTTTTATCGTAAGTTAGTAGTTATGCCACCCTATCCGCCGTTATGTTTTATCGGCGTGCTTGTAATAAATTGTTGAGCAGCCTCCTCTCAACCTTGTATTATATTCAGTACTCCTGGTATTTTCTTCTGTGATCAAGATTTTGTCTACCAGTGAGAAGGATTCTTCTCTGCTGGTCCGTAAAAGGGATCGTTTTCTCAATAAATATTTTTATTGAAAAACCGATTGTGACAGCAAGTGGGCTCAAAAGCATACTGTCCAGTTGACGGGCCGAATCTGATATGGGCCATAATTGAGCCCAAAGCCTCTTAAAGGGCCGGACCTGATCTGGGCCGTAATTTGGCCCAGAACGTGGTAGGATTTTAACGGGCTGGATCTCATATGCGCCACTATTAGGGCCGGAGCGTGGTTGGCCATTAATGCACCGGATCAAATATGGGCCGGCATTTGGCCCAAAACATGGCAGCCAGTTAATGGGCCGGCCTACTAGGGTCCTCAAAATCTTGTGGGCCTACAGCTGGGCCGGACCATTAATGTCGGCGAAATCTCGTGGGCCTTTAGCTCGGCCGGCCCATTATGATCCGCAAGAATCTTGTGGGCCTTTACCTGGGCCGGCCCATTATGGCACCCAAAAATCTTGTGGGCCTTTACTTGGGCCGGCCCATTATGGCCCGCAAAATCTTGTGGGCCTTTAGCTGGGCCAGCCCATTATGGTCCGCAAAATCTCGTGGGCCTTTAGCTAGGCCGGCCCATTATGGTCCGCAAAATCGTGCGGGCATTCAGTTGGGCCGGTCCACGTGTCAACATATCATAGGCGCGTCTCGCCCATTGGATGAGTGACACGTGTGCCAACGCGGACCTGACACGTGTCTCCTCCAGCCAATGATGATTTTACACGTGGAAAATCCCCATTGGTCGGGGCTGTTAACGGGTTATCGGATCCAAAACCCGACCCGATAGCTTAACGGCGTTCCGTTACGGTGGATGCCACGTGTCGGTCACCCTTGATGAAAGCACTTCTGTGACGCGCGATTTATCGTCATGGAAGTGGACACTTCCATGATGATTATTTTGGTAATGTCATGGAACACTTCTACGACAGCACAGGTATGACTATCTTGATTCTGTCATAAATTTGTCATGGATGTACATGCATGACAAAAAACGCGACCTACTATGACAAACACGTATCATCACGGAAGTGTATTTTTTTGTAGTGATGGGGACGGTGGTGGAGCCTTGGCAGATGCGGGCCCTGCTACTGCCCCGTAGGTGTCTCCGGCAAGGGCCTTGCCGGGGCCCCGGCAAGGGTCTTGCCGTGGCATCGTGGTCTTCCCTGGCAGGCGTTTTGCCGGGGGTCTCGTGGATTTCCCCGGCTAGGATCCCGCCGAGGATCGTCGTGTTCTGGTCCTCATCTGATCTTGTGTGTTTATGGTCTTGACGAAGATCTGCATGCCACCACAGAGGCGCCTCCCGAGCCTTGGTTCCAATGTGGTTGGTTGGTGGTGTTGGAACCCGCAGGCTCAAGGGTGGCTCGCTCTTTTGGCGTCGGGCAAGTTGCCCTGGCAAGGCTCTTGCCGGGGCTCCGGAGGCTGCCCCGGCAAGGGTCTTGCCGGGGGAGTCCACCCCGCCCTCTTGCTCTTTGTGTCTCTTGGTCCTCGCGTTGCTTTGGCTGCCTTGCGCTTCAGCTCCCGCCTTCTGCCCTGCTCAGTGTGGCCGCGGGCGCGGCTCTGACTGCCCGTACATAGGTAAAGGGGTAAAAAAGAGTGCCCCTACTTTTGTACACCGACAACTAGTGAAACCTATGGCCCCCGGGTCTCTTTTTTATCATATTGCATCTCTTTTATTTACATCGCATCTCGTTTACTATTTTGCAATCTTTACTTTCCAATCTATACAAAAAAAATACCAAAAATATTTATCTTATTATCTTTATCAGATCTCACTTTTGCGAGTGGCCGTGAAGGGATTGAAAACCCCTTTATTGCGTTGGTTGCAAGGTTCTTGATTGTTTGTGCAGGTACTAGGTGACTTGCGCGTTGTCTCCTACTGGGTTGATACCTTGGTTGTCAAAAACTTAGGGAAATACTTATGCTACTTTGCCGCATCACCCTTTCCTCTTCAAGGGAAAACCAAAGGATGCTCAAGAGCTAGCAGGCACAAAGATCCAGCAGGTATCTACTGGCCTCTGGCCCGCTAGCGTTAGATATATTTTGTCTTACAACATCCGCAGGCAGTTTTTTTACTGAAACAAACACACAGCCCAGTTCTATTTTCCTCTTGAAACGCCATGTCATACTTCCGTTTTCTAATCTCTACCTATAGTTTTACTAGTTCATATACACGTATCATTATATTGAAAATACATAAAGTTCCCTTTTCATATTTACATCCTTATTTTTGTTGTTGTTTTCCCTCCCAGCGCAGATTTTTTTACCACTGGTTTTCCCATAAACCAACTCAATTGTCCTGCGTCTTATTTGCTTACAAAAACAAAACGAATTTTTTGGCCAATCAATAAGTTGTTAAAAAGAAATGTTTATCATTTGGGGATTACATAGTTTGGACTCCACCGAATATGAAAAATAAGGTTGAACTTTTTGATCGTGGTCCTGGGCAGAAAATGGGATGTAATAAATTACTTAAGAATTAGCGAATGGGCTGCAAATTATTAAAAAAATAGCAAATGGGCTCTATGTTGTATGCCACAGATTTGGAGGCTGACTTGTGGGCCTACTAAGTTCATGGGTACACAAGGTTTCTCAAAAAAAGAAACTTTGTCAACAATCGACTCTACCGGCGTCAAACCATTAGATGTCAATCTAACAGCAATCATGCTTCTTCAGTCTCTGATCTTCCTGCTCCAACTAAGGGAGTCCTAGACTAGGGGGTCCTCGGGGCGTCCGGCCTGTTGGACATGGGCTGGACTAATGGGCTGTGAAGATACAAAGACCGAAGACTTTTTACCCGTGTCCGGATGGGACTCTCCTTGGCGTGGAAGGCAAGCTTGGCGACTAAATATGAAGATTCCCTTCTCTGTAACTGACTTTGTGTAACCCTAGTCCCCTCTGGTGTCTATATAAACCAGAGGGCTTAGTCTGTAGACACTACAAAAAAATACACTTCCGTGATGATACGTGTTTGTCACAGTAGGTCGCGTTTTTTGTCATGCATGTACATCCATGACAAATTTATGACAGAATCAAGATAGTCATACCTGTGCTGTCGTAGAAGTGTTCCATGACATTACCAAAATTATCATCACGGAAGTGTCCACTTCCATGACGATAAATCGCGCGTCACAGAAGTGCTTTCGTCAAGGGTGACCGACACGTGGCATCCACCATAACGGAACGCCGTTAAGCTATCAGGTCGGGTTTTGGATCCGATAACCCGTTAACAACCCCGACCAATGGGGATTTTCCACGTGTAAAATCATCATTGGCTGGAGGAAACACGTGTCGGCTCATCGTTGGGACAGATGTTATCCACTCATTGGACAGAAGGCGCCTATGATACGTCGACACGTGGCATGGCCCAACAGAGGCCCATTCCTATGAAAAGGCCGGCCCGTTTGAGTTGGTCAAAAGGTGGCGGGCCGACCCATGGAAAGCCTATTAATGGCATGTTCGCATATAGCCCATTTATAGCCCGCTAACCCAAGGCCCGTTACGCCCTATCCGAATTAGGCCCAGTAGCGTCATCTGGGCCATCCAATATGATTCCAGCCCGTTTTCACTTCTGGCCCATGTATGGCCCATGACGTCTTTCGGCCCATATGAGGCCCTATGTAACTCTTGGCCTATTAACGGCCCGTGGTGAAACTGGCCCGTAATGAACAGTGTATCACTTTACACCCATTAACGACCCGTGGTGAAACTGGCCCGTAATGAACAGTGTATCACTTTATACCCATTAACGGCCCGTTATTCTGTTGGGCCATTTCCAGCCCATGTTATCTTTCGGCCTACTCAGAGCCCATTTATTCTTGGGCTCATTTCCAGCATTTGTTTACTTACGGCCCGCTACTGTAATTTTCTGCTTGTGGGCCAAATTCAGCCCGTGGTTACAGTCGGCCCGTTTGTGGTCCGTTAATACGTTGGGCCGTTTTCATAGCGTCATCAAATACGGCCTATTAACGATGGCCTGTTATGGTCGGCCCATGAACGGACGATTCCAACTCTAGCCCATTTACGGCCATAATGCGGTCTGTTTGGCCCATGTTTGGCCAATTGATCATACGGCCCGTATAAGGCCCATTGATGTTACGGCCCGTAGAAGGCCCATTGTTTCTACGGCCCGTAGAAGGCCCATTGTTTCTACGGCCCGTAGAAGGCCCACTGTTTCTACGGCCAGTAGAGGCCCAATGTCACTACAGTAAATATTAGCCCATGGTTATTGTGGCCTAGTTTTAAAAAATAGGTTATTGCAGCCACTAGCTAACCGCGGAAAAAGAACTGCAATGACTACAAGCAAACAAATAAACAAGACAACAAGGAAATAAATAAGCTAGCAACTAACGCTAGGCTATCACGGCTATTACACATATTACATCCACTGGGCATCAAAGTTCGCCACCAGTGCAAATATAGGGAACAAAGTAGCATATCATATACACTGGTTGTCAAAGTTGGTGACCAGCGCAAATAAACGCCGCAGCAAAACAAATCCAGAACTGAAACCACTTCAGAAGATCTCAAGAAACAATATCCTGGGTACCCATAATGCTGGCAAGATGCTTAGCAAGCTTATTAACTTTCTCTTGTTTGGCGCTTAAATCCTCCAGCGCTTGCTGTTGCACCAGAAAATATGCATCTGAATTCTGCAGGGACTTCCTCAGTCCTTCAGCTTCCTGTCGCAGCACATCTGATCGATGTCTTTCAACTTGAAGTTGAGACTCAAGAAGACGAATTGATTCAGGCAGCGAGTTCGAAGAGCTTGTGCCAGCAGTAGTGGCCAGTAACTTGAAAACTACATCAAGACAGGACTTTTGGGTTCCCTCACTGTCGTCAAGATAGTTTTTATCAGCTTTCTTGGAGACAAACAGGGATGTCTCACTATCTTGAACCTTATCTGCATTACTTCCTTTACCATTGGATAACGCGGTACTGTTCTCCACTATTTTGTCCGCATTCTAAAAGAGAAACAAGCAGACACATCACATGTTTACCATGTTGTATATGAAACTCATTTTGGTAAATGAGTTCAGTAGTAAAGTGGACAGGATAACAGCATGAAACAAACATATATCTATGTACCATGGTCACTTTATGGTCTATATCATTCTAGTTTTTGTTGCCAAATCAAGATAGAGACACAGTTCAAATAATATTTGTTCAAGACAAAGCAGAATAGACAGAATATAAGTGTGGGTAACTATAGAGCAATAACAACACTTGTAATGTGCATGACATGAGAACATAACTGTTTATTGAATTGAAACTAAAATCAACATAGAGCAGGTTACAATGGCAAACCAGTTAAAGAAACAGGTTTAAAACATACCTGTTGCGCCATTGGAGTTTCAATTCCATCCTTCAAATTTGAAAATAGTTGGTATGAGTAAATACAGTAATGCAAGAGCAAAGGAGTATGAACCATAGCTACAGAACCTGACCTGAGAACAAATCTTCTTCTCCATTAAGCGTTGAGTTGGGATTCGGAGTGGTGGTCCTCGTGCTTTGGGAACTGCAGTTCCCTTACTAACTGCTCGTGTTTGGGTGCTCTGTGGTGGAGACGGTGCTGTGTCAACTGGAACTGGGTTACTATCTGCCGGGGTTGGGGTTAGAAGGGGTGTAGATGGTTCTCTGTCCAACTGGGTAGGGGTACAATCTGCGAGAGTCTAGGTTATGTGTGGTGGATCTGGTCCTTGGGCAAGTACAACCGTGGCTCTATCTGCATCAACTGGTAGCACTATCTTTTCTGAAGACCGTGTTGTTACTCCCTTAGATACTGCCATCACGCTCTCCAATTCAAATGGCTGATAAACAAGAAAAGTAATTGAAAGTATAGACATTGTATGATAGACAGGTGCAGTGGATAGTGGGGAATAAAAGAGGGCATGAAATAATTCATATTTATGTGGTCTAACCAAACAGGATAGCATGACACAATTTCACATATATGATGGCTAACTAAACAGGATAGCATGACACAATTTCACATTATGATGGCTAACTAAAAAATATGGAAAGACATAGTTCAAAATATGAGACTATGTAAACAGGATGACATGACATAACTATATAATGTGTTTATTAAATAGGTTGGCATATGCCATAATTCACATACATTCACGGATAGAATGCCATAATTCAAAATATGATGACTGTAAACACTAAACAGGATGAGATGATATAACTATATGATGTCTTTATTAAATGGGTTGCCATGCCATAATTCAGATAGATGATGTGTATGTACTATGTAAACATGATGGCATGATATAATTCAAATATATGATTTATATAGTAAGCAAGTAAGCAGATGGCAATCCATATATGATGTAAAAACTAAGCAATGCAAGACAACATGCATGACATGGGTAATATAACCCTGCCAAGTTTGAGCATAGACCTCAGGGGGGAAATAGGACTGGTCATCAGTCTCTGAATCCTCCTCCGAGGAGCTCTCTGTAACCAGCAAGATGTCTGCTTCAGCAGGTAGCATTGTCTGCTCTGAATACCTTGTTTTCACTCCAGATACTTCCATCACCGCTTCAAATGGCTGATGCACAGGAAGAGTAGTTGAATATACAAACATTGTCGACAAATGGAACACGTAATACAAAAAATGATAGCATGATATAATTCACATACATGATGATTGGCTAAACAGCATGGCATTGCATAATTCACATATATAATGCCTTTGCAACAAGATAGCATTATATAATTCACATATATAATGTCTTGCAACAAGATGGCAATGCATAATTCACATATATGGTAATTAGACACTGAACAGGTGGCATTCACACAAAGCATGTCTAAACTAATCAAATGACATAGCAATGCGAGACACCATACGCACGATATGAGCAACATAACCCTGCCAAGTTAGAGCATACACCTCGGGGGGGAATAGGACTGGTCATCTGTCTCTAAATCCTCCTCTGAGGAGCTATCCGTAACCAGCGAGATATGTGCTTCGTCAGATAACATAGTCTGCTCTGAAGACCTTGTTTTCACTCCAGAATTTGCCATCACCGTGTCAAATGGCTGATGCACACGAAGAGCAGTTGAATGTACTAACATTGTTGACAAATGTAATATGTAACGAAAAAAAGGATGGCCTGATATAATTTACATATAAGATGACTGGCTAAGCAGGATGGCATTGCAAAATTCACATATATGATGCCTGGCTAAACAAGATGGTGTTTCATAATTCACATAAACGATGAATAAACTAAACAGATGGCATTCGCACAAAGGATGTCTAAAATAAGCAGATGACATATTTGATGTATAAAGTAAGCAATGCAAGACACCATATGCATGATATAACCAACATCAGCATGCCAAGTTAGAGCGAAGACCTCAGGGGATAAATAGGAGTTGTCTTCTCCTTCTGAATCCCCCTCAGAATAGATATCTTTCTCTCGATTACAATCTGAAATGCGTGGAGGGGGGCTGCCTTTGCGCCTACCATGGAGCGACGTCTGCATGAAATTTTATTGCCATGCAAGGCTCGTCTTTTTTGCTCTACATGTTCAGTTCCATTGTTTACAATAACTGTCATGCATAGGAATAAAACATAGTGAGATTATGTAAGGAGTGCATGCAGAAATCCAGAGTGATGGTAGCAACCTGTGGATAGACCCAAAACCAATAATAGCAGGCAGATAATGGCTTCAGTTAAAAATACAGATAATGGCTTCTTTACTGTTTGTTTCCCACCCAACATGAAACTCATAGTAGACACCGGAGATTAACCAGATAGTAGATATATACTATTGATAGCGGCCCCGATATGTACCCCACAACCATTTAAAAACTCAAGTTTGACCATTAGTTTGGAGCTGACTCAGACTCTAATCGGTGAACAGGACGATAAAGTAGCATGTAATATTAAGCGATGCATAACGTAAGCAGACACGAAAGAGTGCGACCTCTCTTGCGGACCCGTTAGTCCTCGAGGTCATCTGCTCGGTTGATGATGGTAATGCAGTTTTCATGGCTGCCAGCGGCGGGGAAGAAGATCTGAGGCGGCGAAAGACAGTCTGGAGGCCGGATCCCTGCTGTGCTGGAATCTTCTGTCGTGGGAGCAGCTAAGCTGGGGTGGACGACGGTGCAGCAGGAGCGGGACAAACCACGCAAGGTTTTATTTGACAACTATCTGTAAGAGAAGTAATTCTGTAAGGGCTCGTTTGAATTGGAGGATTCCAACAATGCAGGGATAGGAAATAGACAGGAATAGGATAGGAATGCACGTGCAAAACAGAGAATTTAAAAACACATGATTTCTGCCAATCTTGGTGTTTGATTCACAACAATTGGAAGATCGCAGGATGCAAAGAAGCATGGTGAGATTAAGTCAAACCACAAGAAAATGTACGGTTATAATGCTATTATGTGACTATCTCTTAGTCTTGTGCTTCATGAATAGGAATTTGAAAAGGAGGACAAGTGAAAATTAAAATTCCTACGTTTTTTCTTTCAAGGAGACACTAAAGGAACAAATCCGTGTGCTCAGTGGACAATATATATAACATGTAGAGTAAAAAAGAGATGCAACAAGTGTACAACCTCTTTGGCGAAGCCATGTCGATCTCAGCGTGATTGGGTTGGCCGGTGAGGATGCTCCGGCTGTGTTTGACACGAGAAAAATCTTATGAAGCACTCTGGAAGAAGGGAAGAGAAGGAGTACGGATTTCTCTCATGCGCCGGGGAAAAAAATGCGGGCGTGCCAGTGTACCGTAGTACACAAAGAAAAATGATACGGGAAACAGGTATTTCATTTATCTCTTTGGATGAACAAAATTACAAGATCCCATAAAAAATGGTTGCGCTCCGTGGCCTACTAGCGCGGCCTGCCTGACTATGGCGATGTGCAGTCTCCTGGTTCCCGAGGCCTCGAAAAGCTCCCGGTTAATTACTCCCGCGGGTTGCACCGCGAGATACCTCCGATTAAGCCGTGTGGTCGTCTTTGTCGTCTTCGCTTTGCGTTCTCCATGCATGATGATGCTAGTGTGTATGTGTGGTGTGGGCGGCGGCAAAGACCGTGTCCTCGTCGGTACACGTGCCGCTCAAAACATGGCTTTGTGCTGGCCATGTTTGCCCTCGCTATCGCGCCTCATCAGTCTTGACAACGTTGATGTAGTTGGTGTTGAAGTTGCATGGGTCCTGCTCTGCTCGGACTTCTTGACGATGTAGCGGCTTCGTCAGGTATGGAAGGGGTTTGCCTCGCGGGAGTATTCTTATGGAGACCGGCGTCGGTGAAAAACCAACGCTCGCTCGGATCGGCAATGCCAGTGTGGTTGGCGCCTCGTCTCGGCTGGACGCCGTGTTTATGGCGGTCCTCCAAGACAAGGGCACCGCCTCACGGGGCCATCGGGAGTTAGTGTTGGTGAAGTCACGTCGCCTCCTCGCCATCACGCCTCGTCTTCTTGGGCTCCGGGTCGTGGAGAGCATCATGTGGCACCATCTTCTCCTCCAGGTCACGGACAGCACCGCCTGCCTGCTCCGTATTGCGGGCAGCACCAAGGGTGTGTGTTATCTTCTTGGCTCCGTGTCGCGGGCTCCATCTTGACGAGGTAGACATTGGTGGTGATGTCCGGCGAGCTCCATGCCTCCGGTCCATCTTGATGATGTTGATGTTGGTGGTGTCCTCCTTGCGAGCTCCACGCCACGATTCTCCGTGATGCCGGGTTGACAATGTTGGCGATGGGCGTCGTCTGCGAGCTCCGCGCCGTTATCCAACGCGGCACGGTGGCAGCATCGTTGCGAGCCTCCACGCCTTTGTTCTCCATGTCGCCAGCTTGATGAAGAAGACAACGGGCGTCGTCCTAGCAAGCTCCGTCTCCATCCTCCATGGCACCGGCTTGATGAAGAAGAAGTCGGGCGTCATCCTAGCGAGCTCCGTCTCGCCTTCCTCCGCGGTACACGGCGGAATCCTGCGAGCTCCACATCTCCGGGCTCCAGCTTGACGAAGTAGACGTTGGCGGCATCCCCAACGGGCGCCATGCCTCCCTCCTCTAGCTCCAGCATGACAAGTGGATGGCGGGCGTCCTTCTTGCGAGCTCCGTGGCGCCATCCTTGCGACACCGGGTTCATGATGTTGACATTGGCGTCATCTTGGCGAACTCCATGGCGCCATCCGCCACGGCACAGCAGCGGCATCTTCCCGAGACTCACGCCTTCGTCCTCCATGGCGCCGGCTTGATGAGGTTGACATTGGCGTCGTATTGACGAACTCCGCGCCACGATCCACTGCGGCACCGCGGCGGCATCCTCCGCGGCACACGGCGGAATCCCTGCGAGCTCCGCGCCTCCGGGGCTCCAGCTTGACGAAGTAGACGTTGTCGACCTCATCACCAAGGGCGGCCACCACAAAGGAGGCCAACAGGCTGTGCGCCGGCTGCCCCATCGACACACCGTCGTCTTCCATGACTTGGTGAAGTCCGGGAGTAGCCTCGTCGTCTTGGTTAGCTTGATGAAGATGGTGATAACGCCAACGAAGTGCTGCATGATCGCGAGCTCCACCGCACCACCATGCGCTGTGCATGCATGAAATAATAAAGGATGAAGGAGTGATTAGATAATAACTTTACCGTTCGGGAAGATCGACTTGGTGTTCATGTTGCTGTCGAGGCGCCGGCTTCTTGTACGGATGATCGTCGGTGTTGTTGTGACGAGATGTCGGGGCCGATCTCTCTTCTCTCCTTCTACTTCTTGCTACGCGAGTTCTGGGACCGTGGTGACTGGATGTGGTCGATGGATTTGTGGATGTGTTGCTGCGTGGATTTGTTGTGCACGTGATGGCAGCGACCGTGATGGCTGGGTGTCCCCTGGTGGGTTCCCTTGGCTCTTGTATTTATAGGTCGGGAGAGCCGGGGTCTCAGGGAGAACCGACGCACAGCCTAGCCCTCAAGGTTTCCTTTCCTAATTCTTCTTCACGCACAAGCCAACTCCAAGTATGGAAAATAAGCTGATACGGTCATGTATATGCTTTTGAATGATGATCTTCTCCTCTCTTTCCAATTTAAAGCTTGCCAATTGATTGAACTCTTTCCGATTTGTTTTGTATTGCACCTCGTCTTGGTTGACCGACTGCTTGATCTCACAAGCCTGCAAAACAAAACCAAAGAAAAGGAAACATACCTGATCGGGAGTAGGGTTCGAAGTTTACTTGCCAACTTCTGAGCTCGTACGTGCGTGACAAAACATGATTATATTCCAAATACGTAGTTTACTTAAGCTCGCGGATATTTGGATATATACGCGTGCGAGCTCGCCCGGCGGACATACGAGTATAAATACGTACACCACCAACGTACCTTCATGCATGTACATGAACATATTTTTTTTGCATCGAATGTACATGAACATCTAAAAAGCAAGAGCTTGAATCTCACGTACATGACCACCACGTGCATGACTCTCCCTTTGCCTCCTTTTCTTTTTCTTACATGTATTTGGGTACATATACGCGCGAGCTTGCCGGCCGGCCGAGTACCCGAATACGTATATGTATTGTACATGCATCAAGCTTTCTTACGTGCTCCAATCCTCTATACAAGGCAAGCCTCTTGTCGAATCAAAATCTTTTTTTTTTGTTCCGTGTCCGAACAGAGTTCGTGTACGGGTCTTGCCATATGAGCGCCATGTATGATGTTATAAAGATGGGACCCTGGGTAGCGTTACTCCTCAAATCCACGGTCAAGCAGCACAGCGCACAAGTTCTTCCATCGTCCATGGTCAAGAAACACAACAGGTCACAAAAAAGACAAAGGCAAAATTTCGTTTCTTCTCAAATCGTAGTTGAAACTCCTTGACTCCGCATGTATGTTCAGCCCACATGTGTATACTTTCACTCTTTCTTTTTTTTTAACTTGGTATTGGTTGTTTTTTCATGTATCATTAGAAGAACATGGGACACAACGAGAAGCCCAAGAGATACCGGGGAAGTCGAGAGGCCGATGACTCAAACAACACTACGAACGGAAAAAGCAGCTTGATGCCTCCCCCACCGCCACCAAGCAAGTCGAGAAGTAGCTCTAATGGCGTGGAGTACACACGTTTGACACCTCCGTTGCCGAGTGCTCCACACAGCACGGCGTCACAGACCACGCGTCACCAACCCAGCCACAACTCCAAGAATTCCGACAAGACAGTCATCTCCCTTGATGCCGATGCTCCACCACTAGGGCACCTGGAGGTAAAGAAAATAGCAAAGAAGCAGAGCTTGCATGAATGCATTCTTTCCTTACCCCTACGTGTATCCTATATGCATGCAGGACAAACTTGACGACGTGTTGCCGCACATGCCTATGAGCCGCGGCATGGAGCAACTCCTAGACCAGGTGATGGAAAACATGGAGCAAGATGAGCTGGCCACCAAACCCGCACCTCCGGCCAAGTCTAGTTCGGTGGCGAAGCACACGCCCCCGACAGCGAGTGATCCAGCTACGAATTCTTCAACTGTGGTAGGGAGAGATCTCGTCGTAAAACCTGCCTCCCTGGTGACAAAGCCCGCTTCTTTAACCACATCAACATGCACCCCCGAAGTGGAGAAAAAGCGGTCAATTACAAGGATGTTGGGATAACTACAAACAAACCAAGGCCGTCTGCTTGCGGTACGTGTATAGTACCCCTGCCACCTTTGCATGAATTTTCTTTTGATGCTTTCTTCACTCTTTCTCTTTTTGTCACATTTATAGATGTCTCCAGCAAATCAACTAATCTAAAAGGCTTTTATTCCCTGAGGCAAAGGAGCTCCGTGTATTAATTGAGCAACACCAGAATATCCTTGCTGGAGAAAACACTCTGCTCGAGAAGCTCAAAGTCCCTCCGACTAATAACATCTCAACGCCAAGCCTTGTTCTCCCGCCCTGAATAGCAGCAAAGTACATCTCAATAGGAGTCAAAGATATACAAGAGGCGCTAAGGGAGCAGCCGATCAATGAGGAGCTAACCATAACGAGAATAGAGTCTGTGATAAGTATGTGGAAGATCCCGTATGCGAACGAGGTCCCGCCAGACCTTGAGAATCTGATTCGCCACCTTGAAGCAGTGGTGGCTCGTCTGGGCAGAAAAGGTGGTCTTGCCACTTCCCACACATCGGCACCCTCGCCGGCGCAAGTGTCATCCCTGCTGGAGAAACTCGATGCAGCTCATGCGGGGATCACTCAAGGACTTCGCCTAGAGGGACGCCTTGCCGACCTTGCCTCCATCTGCAACAGACAAAGAAGTTGGCCGAAGAACATCGGACGCTTGCCGGCAAACATCAGCAACTTGCCGAGGAGTACAAGGCCCTCTGCGAGAAAGAAACAGAGATGGCGGCACTGGCTGAAAAGCGCACAGGCGTCCTAGCTGACATGATGACTTCTAGCTCCCGCCATCTTGAAGCTCATGAAGATGTGGTCCGGAGTTCATCACAGGTGGCCAAGTCGTACACAAGACGCCGTGCGGAGGCGGCTGCCTTCCTGGCCGCCGGTGGAACGCTTCCGGAGATCGCGGCGATCCTAGCATACAAAGCTCCTGAGTGAGGGAGCGGGCTAAAGATCATGGACTGCTCTGCAAAAGCTACACTTAGTTAAAATGAGTTCTATCTTAGTTAAATATAATTTGTCTTAGCTCATCCAGAACATAGTTTGATTAGTCCCAGTGAACTTTTGTATCCTCGATCAATAAAAATGATAGCTTTTGTGATATATCTCCTTTTTTTACTTTTACTTGCTGGGTCTTTGCTTCATACTGGCCATGGAGCTGCATTGTATCCGCTTCCAACACTGACGAGGCTAGCTAACCATAGCCTCCTTGGTGTATATGCTGCAGTCCTTCGCTCGGTCCTCGTTGGACTCCACCAATGCTTGATGTAACAGCTTCAACTTGTCTTGCACCAGCCGTGAGACCTTCGAGTGCACATCTAGACCTCAAAAATATATTGATCAATCCATCATATGTGCGGGTGTTCATATGCTTATTTGTATGTCCGTCGTCGTGGCCGCCACGTATAACCGAGGCATATATTTTCGCGGTACATATTGCCGTCCTCACGCATGCATGTATGTACGTCGGCAAAATTGCCATGCACCACGTACAAGATCAATCAAGAGATTAACTAATTCGTGCATGCACTAGTCCACCATGTGTGTACATATACTCTTCCCTGTTTATCCTGTAATCCCGAAAATTCCTTTTCTTCAGAAAAAATAATAATAATAATAATAATAACAGTTAAGCGATTAGTCATGTAAGAGAGAGGAAAAAGAGTTGAGCCGTATCTTTTTTAGTACTTATTTAACCTCTCTTTTTTAGTACAAAACTTCGTCAAATAGGCTGACTTTGCTGTCGGAGGAGGGGAAGAAGATCTTAAGCGTCTGGAGATGGAGCCCGAGGTACTGCTCCGCTGTGATGGAGGGTTTTGTCGTAGGAGCAGCTCCGGTGAGTTGTACGACGCCGAGGCTGAAGCAGGACAAGAGAGACAACGAACAACGTTAACCTGAGTGGAATTCTAATAGCATCTCCACTACATGACGTAAAATACATAACCACAAAGTGCTAGATGTAAAATACATCAGCCGCTCATCTCTGAACTTAACTGTCGAAACTGAACTTAACTGTTGAAACTGAACTTAAATGTCGAAACTGAATTTTGCTGTCGAAACTGAATTTTGCTTTCGAAACTGAACGCACTAGCAAGGTGAGGCTACACGTCGGTCGACTGGCTTTTTCATCTCTGGTCAGTCGATTTTGCAGCCGTTGGATACGAAATCAAGGGCCTGCGGTTCATCTTCAACCTCCACCCCCCTGAGCCGCCAGCCACCCCCGGCCAAACAGCAGCCCCCCGCCGCCCGCGGCCGGCGGTGCGCCGCCCCGCCCGCCCCGAAAACACTCCCCACCGCCGGTCCGCCGCCGCGCCAGCCATCCCTCTAGCCCCCCCCCCCCGTGCCGAGCTTTTTCTCCGGCGATACCCACGCCACCACCCCGCCAACGCCCCGCCACCGCCGGCGACCACCGCCCCCATCCTGAACCCTAAGATAGATAGTGGGGTACCTCCACTAGTAGAAAACTGGGCTTTGGTCACAGGGCAATATTCACATTAGTCCCGGTTCAGTCACGGACCGGGACTAATGTGAGCATTGGTCCCGGTTCGTGTGGCCAGGGGCCTGCCGGGCCTCGTGGGGGCATTGGT
The DNA here is from genome assembly GCF_018294505.1 of Triticum aestivum. NCBI lineage: Eukaryota > Viridiplantae > Streptophyta > Magnoliopsida > Poales > Poaceae > Triticum > Triticum aestivum. The sequence continues at coordinate 411,179,551 of NC_057799.1, read as the reverse complement.
CCCGGTTCGTCTGGACCCTTTGGTCCCGGTTGGTGGGACAAACCGGGACCAATGGGCCACGCTCCTGGCCCACCACCCTTTAGTCCCGGTTCATAACACAAACCGGGACTAAAGGGCTGGTCCTAGTTGCGGCCAGTGTTTAGTCCCACCTCGCCAACCGAAGGGCGCTCACACCAGTTTACAAGCCCGTCCCGCTCTGCCTTGTTGAGCTCCTCTCAAAGTGAAAATAGATGCCCTTATACAGGGAATTTGACCTAAATTCACAGTAAATTTCTTTGAATTTCATAGAAATTTATTATGAATTTAGGTTGAATTTTCTCTATAGGCGCATCTATGTTCATTTTTTATAGTAAATAAAATAAATAAACCTTAATAAAATAAAATAAAATAAACTATAGTAACTAAAATAAATAAACCTTAATAAATTAAATAAAAATAGCAGCAGTAAAATAAATAAAAATAGCAGCAGTAAAATAAATAAAAATAAAATAATTAAAGTAAAATACATAAGTAATTAGAAATAAAATAAATAAGTTTTTTGTTGTAACTAGAAACAAAACAAAACAAATAAATCAAAAGAGAAAACAAAAAACAGAGAAAAAAATTATGCCACCTACTGGGCCACCACGGCCTGAATACGACTTGAAACCCATCCGTGGGCCAGGATTTAGGCCCGCAGAATGCCCAGTAGAGCAGCAATCACAGCACCTGGTTTGGTTTAAGCGCGGATGGCATTAATCCTTTCGGGGAGCAGAGCAGCAATCACAGCACCTGGCCCGTGACTCTATGTATGTATAACCTTCCTCCTTGGATGTGCATGAAGCGGAAGTTCATTATGATGCCAGTTCTAATCCAAGGCCCTAAGCAACCCGGCAACGACATTGATGTGTACCTAAGGCCATTAGTTGAAGAACTTTTACAGCTATGGAATGGAAACGGTGTACGTACGTGGGATGAGCACAAACAGGAGGAATTTAACCTACACGCGTTGCTGTTTGTAACCATCAACGATTGGCCCGCTCTCAGTAACCTTTCAGGACAGACAAACAAGGGATACCATGCATGCACGCACTGTTTAGATGACACTGAAAGTATATACCTGGACAAATGCGGGAAGAATGTGTACCTGGGCCATCGTCGATTTCTTCCGACCAACCATCAATGTCGAAAGAAAGGCAAGCATTTCAAAGGCGAGGCAGATCACCGAAAGAAGCCCGCCATGCGTACCGGTGATCACGTACTTGCTATGGTCAATGATTTACACGTAATCTTTGGAAAGGGTCCCGGCGGACTAGCTGTTCCGAATGACGCTGAGGGACACGAACCCATGTGGAAGAAGAAATCTATATTTTGGGACCTACCCTACTGGAAAGAGCTAGAGGTCCGCTCTTCAATCGACGTGATGCACGTGACGAAGAACCTTTGCGTGAACCTGCTAGGCTTCTTGGGCAGTGTATGGGAAGACAAAAGATACACCTGAGGCACGGGAGGACCTGCAACGTTTGCACGAAAAAGACGGCATGCCTCTGAAGCAGTATGAAGGTCCTGCCAGCTACGCTCTTACGAAAGAAGAGAAAGAAATCTTCTTTGAATGCCTGCTCAGTATGAAGGTCCCGACTTGCTTCTCGTCGAATATAAATGGAATAATAAATATGCCAGAGAAAAAGTTCCAGAACCTAAAGTCTCATGACTGCCACGTGATTATGACGCAACTGCTTCCGGTTGCATTGAGGGGGCTTCTACCGGAAAACGTCCGATTAGCCATTGTGAAGCTATGTGCATTCCTCAATGCAATCTCTCAGAAGGTGATCGATCCAGAAATCATACCAAGGCTAAGGAGTGATGTGGCGCAATGTCTTGTCAGTTTCGAGCTGGTGTTCCCACCATCCTTCTTCAATATCATGACGCACGTCCTAGTTCATCTAGTCGACGAGATTGTCATTCTGGGGCCCGTATTTCTACACAATATGTTCCCCTTTGAGAGGTTCATGGGAGTCCTAAAGAAATATGTCCGTAACCGCGCTAGGCCAGAAGGAAGCATCTCCATGGGCCATCAAACAGAGGATGTCATTGGGTTTTGTGTTGACTTCATTCCTGGCCTTAAGAAGATAGGTCTCCCTAAATCGCGGTATGAGGGGAGACTGACTGGAAAAGGCACGCTTGGAGGGGACTCAATAATATGCAGGGACGGATATTCTTGGTCTCAAGCACACTACACAGTTCTACAGAACTCTACCTTGGTGACCCCGTATGTCGATGAACACAAGAACAGTCTGCGCTCCAAACACCCGGAGCAGTGTGACGACTGGATTACATGTGAACACATCAGGACTTTCAGCAGTTGGTTGGAAACACGTCTCAGAGGTGACACCACTGTTTGTGATGAGTTGTACTCGTTGTCCAGGGGACCATCTTCGACTGTATTGACTTACAAAGGATACGAGATAAATGGGAATACATTTTACACGATCGCCCAAGATCAAAAGAGCACCAACCAAAACAGCGGTGTCCGCTTTGATGCAGCAACCGAGAGGGGAAAGGACACATATTATGGTTACATAATGGACATATGGGAACTTGACTACGGACATGATTTTAAGGTCCCTTTGTTTAAGTGCAAATGGGTCAATCTGTCAGGAGGCGGGGTACAGGTAGACCCACAGTACGGAATGACAACAGTGGATCTGAACAATCTTGGGTACACTGACGAACCGTTCGTCCTAGCCAATGATGTGGCACAGGTTATCTATGTGAAGGACATGTCTACCAGACCGAGAAAAAGAAAAGATAAGGAAGCGAATACATCATACGATGAGCCAAAGCGCCACATAGTTCTTTCAGGAAAAAGGGACATTGTGGGAGTGGAGGGCAAGACAGACATGTCTGAAGATTATGAAAAGTTTCATGAAATTCCTCCCTTCAAAGTCAAGGCTGACCCAAGCATCCTGATAAACGATGAAGATTATCCATGGTTACGGCGCAATAAGCAAATGACACAAGCGAAGAAAAAGTGAAGACTTTCTCCCGCAACTATTATGATGATACCATGCCAACTTTGTAACAGACGAGTATGATACCATTGTCCGTTTTGTACACGAAGTGCATCTAGTTTTTGCCGTAACCCTCTCAACTTTCTTGCACATGCTATGTGGATGAAATGATGATACCATGCCAACTTTCAACCTTTTCAGAGTTCATTTGAAATGCTTTTCAATTTTAGGGTCTTATAGCTCAAAATAATTAGTAAATGCATGAAAAATAACAGGCCAAAAATTAAAAATTATGCCACCTACTGGGCCACCACGGCCTGAATACGATTAGAAACCCATCCATGGGCCAGGATTCAGGCCCGCAGAAGGCCCAGTAGGCCCACAGGCATGTACAGAGAGGTTAGGCCCGTAAGCCTGCTTTAGAGAGGAGCTCGACAGCTCAGGCGCACCGCACCTTATAAACAGGTGCGGCTCTCTCTCAGCTAGCGAGGTGGGACTAAACTCACCACCACGCCGCTGTGCAAGGCCATTGGTCCCGGTTGGTGGCACGAACCGGGACCAATTCCACCCTTTGGTCCCGGTTGGTGCCACGAACCGGTACTAATGAGGCTGTGGCCCCACGAGCACCTTTAGTACCGGTTCGTGGCACGAACCGGTACTAGAGTTTCTTACTAAGCAGTTTTTTAGTCCCACCTCGCTAGCTGAGAGGCACTAGGAGCGGTTTATAAGCCCTGAGTGCAGAGACGATGAAGAAGAGGCGCAATGCTCACGTTGCTTAGCTTCAAGCCTTGAGGAATAAGGTAGACTGCATGGAGCTATGTGCAGTGCAGTCTACACTATTCCGAAAGGCTTGAAGCAAATCAACGAGCATTGCGCCTCTTTTTTATTTTTAATAACTTATTACAACTCCGGACTTCTTGTGTTCCGACAAAATAAAATAAACTTTAATAAAATTTATGAAACTAAAATTAACAAAGTATTTTCTGTTCAAAAAATTATAAGAAACCTCTAGTATTATTGAAACTAAAATCATATAAAATTGATGCAACTAAAATTATCGAAGTATTTTCTGTTCAAAATCATTAAAAGCAAAAAGAATTTTCATAAAGAACTTTTTTGATAGAAACTTTAATAGCAAAAAGAATTATCATAAAGTAAAATAAATAAGTAATTAGAAACAAAATAAAATAAAATAAATAAGTTTTTTGTTGTAAGTAGAAACAAAACAAAATAAATAAAGCAAAAAAGAAAACTAAAAAACTAAATACAGCAAAAAGAATTTTCATAAAGAAATTTTTTGATAGAAACATTAATATCAAAAAGAATTATCATAAAGTAAAATAAATAAGTAATTAGAAACAAAATAAAATAAAATAAATAAGTTTTTTGTTGTAAGTAGAAACAAAACAAAATAAATAAAGCAAAAAGAAACAAAAAACTAAATACAGCAAAAAAATGTTGGGGCGCTGTCCGCTGGGCCCTCCAACCCTCGGGTTTGCAAATGCAGGCCCAGAAGGGCTAGAGGGCTCAACGGGCAGCGCGCCAAAGTTAGGCCCAGAAGCCTGCTATAGAGAGGAGTTCGAGACAGCAGCCACAGTGGGGCTTATAAACCACTCCAAGCCCTTCTCAACTAGCGAGGTGGGACTAAACTTTTGGCCGCGACGCGGGCAGCAAGAGGCCTTTGGTCCCGGTTGGTGCCACCAACCGGGACTAAAGGGGTGCATTGGTACCGGTTCGTGGCACCAACCGGGACCAATGCCCCCCTTTAGTCCCGGTTGGTGCCACCAACCGGGACCAAAGGCCGCCGCTTCCCGCCCTTTGCGCTGCTGAAAAGAGGGCTTTGGTCCCGGTTGGTGGCACCAACCGGGACTAATGCCTACCTTTAGTCCCGGTTGGTGCCACGAACCGGGACTAAAGGCTTTGCTATATAAGTTCACACTTAGGAAATTTTCAGAGTTACCTAGCAGTTGCCGCCCCGACGACGCCGACGCCGCCAGGCTGCCCCGACGCCGCCCGCCGCCCCCGCCGTCGCCGTCGCCCGTGCCCGTCGTCGCCGTCGCCGTTGCCCGCGCCCTCGCCGTCAGCCGCGCCCCTGCCCCGACGCGCGCCGCCCCGGCCCGTCCCCGTCGTCGCCGTCGCCCTGCCCCGCCCTTCGCCGCCGACGCCTCTGCCCCTGCCCCGACCACGCCGCCGTCGCCTCTGCCCCTGCCCCGACGCGCCGCCGTCGCCTTGGTCAGGGCCGGCACTGCCCCCTAATTCCTCCCTGTTTTTTCTGCACATTTATATGCTTATATGTATATGTATGAGTATATGTATGTGTGTATATCTGTTTATATGTCCTTTTTAGATCTTTTTTTTGCATTTTCTCTGTGTATATGTATGTATATATGTTCTCTGTGTATATATATGTTCATGTATATATGCAAAAGATAGATTTTTAGAAAAGTTAGGATTTTTTTCTGTTCATAGATTTTTTTGGTGATATTAATTATTGTAGAATATGCAAATGTTTGTATATTCATATGAACAATGCATTAGGCAAAACCTTTACTTTTTTCGAAATTTTCTATTTGAACATTTTTTTATGAATGAGAGGAAAAAGGAAAATAAGAAGAGGAAGAAAGGAGAAGAAGAGGAGAGGAAGAAGAGGAGAAATAAATAAGAAGAGGAAAAAAGAAGAAAAAGAAGAGGAGAAGAAGAAAGGAATAGAAGAGAAGAAGAAAAAATAGAAAAAATTCTATTTTTTCTTCTTCTCTCCTCTATTCCTTTCTTCTTCTCCTCTTTTTTCTTCTTTTTTCTTCGATCTTCTCCTCTATTCCTTTTCTTCTTCTCCTCTTTTTGTTTCTTCTTCGTTTTCTTATGTTTTATCGGGTCTGTCGTCGTCGATATACCCCTCTCCCGATAACTTCAACACGAGGGGGGGTCGATATACCCCCTCCCCGATAATATTATTTTCCCTTGTACGTTCATTGTCGTTGTCGATATAACCCCCTCCCGATAACTTCAACACGTGGGGGGGGTCGATATACCCCCTCCCCGATAACATTATTTTCCCATGTATGTATGTCGTCGTTGTCGATATATATAACTCCCTCCCAGATAACTTCGACATGATGGACGGTCGATATTTATACCCCCTCTCGACCGTGATAACTTATACCACGGGAGCACCCCCCGGCCCTCTCGCTCGACCAAAACTCTCGATCACACCCAAACCGTAGAAAAAAACGATGTCGGTCTCCTACCCCCTCCCGCCGCGCCCCTACCCTTGAAGCGTTGCTGAGGCCACCCCAAACCCGGAATAAGCTAGGTCTACGTTTGCACTAACCACCTGCTGTCATGTTTGTGTAATAATTGCCATGTTGTAATATTTGCAGAAACAATGGAGCACGGACGAGACGAGCAAGCAGAAGAGGTGTTGGGGGACATAATCTTAGCCGGAGGTGATATCTTGTCGTATCTTAACGACAATGATGGTCTGGAAGAACAGGGTGAAGAAGCAGGCTACGGTGATCGAAGAGTGGAGGAGGAAAGACATGATTATGATGGCTCCGGTGACCCAATGCTGGTGCAAGAAGGAGCCCGTGGTGACGGCTCCGGTGACCGAACAGAGTCCGGCCAGGTAAATATATTAGTTAAGCCTGTGCTGACTAGCTAATTGATGCATTCATTGTTTTGGTATGTACACATATTAATTAACACTCGTCTTTCTTCTTTTTTCTAGCCCTCCGGATCGAGCACAACTGCGGTAAAGAGACGAGGCCCGAAGAGAAAGTTGCGCTCGGATGAAAGGTTTGAGATCACAGCAATCGCGCGCGACGGCCAACCGATTGAACCCATCCGGACAAAGGATGCATTTGCTGCTCAGTGCGGGGTTCTAGTTAGGGACAAGATCCCGATCAGCATCCACCAATGGTATAAGCCTAAGAAGGAAGACCCTGAGGTGTCTTATGTCAATGATATGCAGAAAGATGATCTTTGGACTGAGCTGAAGGCAAATTTCACCCTACCGCCAGAGGAGGATCCGGAGAAGCCAGTTAAAGAGCAATTAATCAAGTCTCATGCTCTTAAGAAGATGGCAGACCTATTCAGGAGGTGGAAGAATGAGCTGAAAACGTTTGTCGACAAAGAAGAGACACCAGAATTCATCGGCCGGTATGAGAAGATCAGAGATCACTGGCCCGCATTTGTGGCCCACAAGACATCGGAAAAGAGTAAGAAGATGTCAGCGACAAACAAGAAGAATGCTGCGAAGAAGAAGCTTCACCATCGCACGGGGTCAGGTGGCTACCTCAAAGCCCGGCCTAAGTGGGCCAAGGCTGAGAATGATCTGCTTGAAAAAGGGATCGAACCACAGACAATGAACTGGACAGACCGTTGCCGGACTTGGTTCTTCGGGGCTGGCGGAACCTTGGACCCTGTATCAGGGAGGTGCGTTTGGACGAACGAGCTTTTGAGAATACCAGTCAAGAAGATTCAGCAATATATCGATGCAGCGCAGGAAGGGACGTTCGTTCCAGACAGAGAGAATGACGAGCTCACAATGGCCCTCGGGAATCCTGAGCACCCTGGACGGACACGAGGCACGCCAGGCTCCGTTCCGTGGAAGGCTGGTTTTCCGGACGCAGGCGGTTACAAAAGCCAGGAGAGGAGGAAAAAAATGGAGCAGACCCAAATTCAGAAGTTGCACGAAAGGGTTTAAGCGCTAGAGGAACGAGACAGCAATCGACATGCCGAAACTACCCCGCCATCTCAGCGGAGAAGCAGCGTGGCTTCCACCGAGCTGCTTCAGCTGGAGCATGTCTTGACGGCTCCTGCTAGCTACCCCGTGGATGCTATCACGGAGTCTCAACATTGCCACCTTATGGCGCAATGGCAGAACTTCAAAGTCAAGGCGGCTATTGGCTCTGTTTTACCTCCTGAACCCGGTGCAACCTACCATTGCCGGCCGATTCCAGAAGGATATGCTAGGGTGATGGTGGATGAAATAACGGAGGGATTTGAGGACCTCCAGCTTGACCACCCTACTGGTGAAGGGGAGACTCGGCTAGGTTTAGCTCTGAAGACTCCATGCCTATGGCGGAAGGAGCTCATCAACCTTCCGAACTGGACGGCTCCGGCGAGTAAGGGCAGTCCGCCTCCTCCTCCGCCTCCTCCTCCGGCGAGTGATCAGGGCACTCAGCCTCCTTCTCCGGCACATGGCGGCACTCCGCCTCCTCCTCCGCCTCCTCCTCCGGCGAGTGATCAGGGCACTCAGCCTCCTTCTCCGGCGCGTGGCGGCACTCCACCTCCTTCTCCGCCTGCGTCGGCGCGCCAGAGCAGCCAGCCTCCTCCTTCTTCGCCTCGTCAGCAAGGGCGGAAGAGACCCGCCGCCGCTGCGGCTGCTCCGGCGCTTCGTACTCCTTCTCCTCCGCCTCATAAGCAAGGAAAGAAGACAGCCGCAGCCGCTCCGTCTGCTCTGCCGGCGTCTAGCAGTACGGCTGCCAGAGGCGGGAGGCAATACAGATTCGGTCCTTCTCTGAAGACTCCAGAGAAGTTACCATACGAGAGGACCGAGGAGGAAACCAGGAAGATCGTGCGAGCCGAAGTGACAAACTTCTTTGAAGGGGTGAAAGCAAAGAAACATCCACCTCCGGAGGAGAAGGTAGATCCGGTGAAAGCAAAGCGCACTCTGGCTGCCCTGACAAAACCACCAAAGTCTCCGCCGAGAGGCAACTATGAGCGCATTCTTGCAAAGACATATGCCGAAGCGGAGCGGTCGGGAAGTACTGTCAGTGATCAAAGGTTAAAAGAACGACGAGCTGGGAAAAAAATTGCCCAGCTCGGCGAACAAGCGAACCAATCGTGCCCCCCGCTCAAGGTGTCAAAAGACATCGTCGCTAATGATCCGAGGATGGTGCCCGGTTATAGCAATCTTGGAGATTACCTGCCCGACGATGTACATTATGAAATCATGGAGGTGGACGAACACAAATACCATTACGGGAAGCCTCTCGTCAAAGATGAAAGATCTCTAACAACGATGATGCGAAGATTACATGATTGGTACATGAAAACCTGCAGAGAGTCTGATGGGACGAGTACTTTGACGCTGAGAGTTAAACCGGAGCATGACCTCGTTGGAATTGAACTGCTGAATGTTCCATTTGAGGATTTCTTCCAGTTTTACAATCAAAAGGCCCTCGATAAAACAACGATCACTTGCTACTGTCTGTAAGTAGTACTACTTCTGTCATTAAGTCTCTCTATATAGGTCAGCTCTTTCATTGCATGTATTTATAATTATCCTCACTATATTATGCAGATTGAAGATCGCCGAATTGAAGAAAAGACAAATCGGTGATATTGGGTTCATTAACACAAATCTCATAGATGCATATACGGTTGAAAAACATCCCAAAGAAGCCGAGGCCAACTTGCTACAATCGTTGGTATTAAATCAAAACAAAGATATAATACTCTTTCCTTACAACTTCAAGTGAGTGTTACTGTCTTGTGCATATTCGGTTTCCCTTATTAGTCCAGGTTATGGTAATGTAATTGATGACTTATGCATGCATGCGCAGCTTCCACTATATTCTCCTAGAGATTAAGCTTGAGCAGGGAGTAGTAACCGTCTTAGACTCGAGACGAAAAGATCCCCAGGACTATGCGAACATGACTCAAATGCTCGAGAAGTAAGTTAAATCGATCATTATCCACCATATCAGCAACTTTGTTCATTTCCTGATATCAAGTAATTGTTTTCTTTGTCTGGCAGGGTTTGGAGAAAATTCACCACAAAAGCTCCGGGACTGCCGAAGAAGCTGCAATTTAAACACCCGAAAGTAAGTACTATAGTAGCATGTTCCGCGCATCTCCTAGTGATTCAAGCGCTAGTTTCATCAATACCATTTAGCATGCTTGCTTATCAGTTTGATTGACCTCTATTTCTTGTAAAGTGGTTGTGGCAGGAACCCGGGAATAATTACTGTGGATACTACGTTTGCGAGTCCATCCGCTACACGACCTGTGAGCGGGGCTACTCTGAAGAACAATATGAAGTGCGTAAGCAATAATATTCACAATTTTATTTTATTACCATCATTTGTGTTGAGTTTCATTTATTCATATATATATGTATTGACCCCCTTCTTCAAATTAGATGTTTCGGAAGCGGGATGAACTCCTAGCACCAGATCGTATGCGAGGAATTCAAGAGGAATTGGCGGCATTCTTCCTTGACCACGTGATCGCTGAAAACGGAGAATACTATGTGGACCATGTGTTCTTACAATTTAATTAGGAGATTGTATTGCAAGAGATAATGATTGTATATATGTAGCCGGTAGTGTCGGATAGATATACGAGAACTTGTTGTTCGACCAATCTCTCGGAGAAGGAGAGGTGGTCGATATCACTTCTCTCTGTATGCATATGTTCATGACGATCTTCTGTTTCCTTCATTTGATTACTAGCTAGCGTGTCTAGTCCTCTCCATACGTATATAGTACGTAGCGTCGACCAAGCACGGAGATAAGAGAGGACACTTCTCTCTATTAATTAGCTAGCTAACACAATATATGAAACACCTAAATTAACCCCCCAACCCCCCCCCTTCAAAAAAACAAAAACCCCAGCCCCTGAAATGCTGACGCGTGGATGCCTATTGGTCCCGGTTGGTGACACCAACCGGGACAAAAGGCCCTGCCTATTGGTCCCGGTTGGTGGCACCAACCGGGACCAAAGGCCCCCCTGCCTGGGCTGGCAGCAGCGGCCACGTGGAGGACCTTCTGTCCCGGTTCGTGTAAGAACCGGGACTAAAGGGTTAGGGCTTTAGTAACGAGCCTTTAGTCCCGGTTCAAAAACCGGGACAAAAGGCCCTTACAAACCGGGGTAAAAGCCCCTTTTCCTACTAGTGCTCTCCGGCGAGCCCCCCTCCCCGCTGCGGCTGGTTCTTCCTTCACCCCGGCGAGCCCCCCCCCCCACCCCTTGAAAATCGACTGACCCAAAAGTCGATTCAGTCGACTGAAGTGTAGCTAAATCGGAGCAGCATCGCAAGCAAGAGCAAGAGCGAGAGCAGCAGCGCGAGCAAGAGCAATAGCAAGAGCAGACCAGGCAGGGGACCGAGAGCAAGAGCAGAGCAGCAGCGCGAGCGAGAGCTAAAGCAGCAGCAACTCCTACTAATGTGGACGTCGCCGCCGAGGGAGCGACGCCGTGGAGGAAGTGGCCGGCGACGCTGCCATGGATGGAGCCGCGCCATGTCGGCTCGGGACCGAGCGCCGGCAGCACCGTGAGATCGAATCTAGAAGAAAATGCGGCGATTAGTGTACAACCTCTTTGGTGGCGCCGATTAGGCCGCAGCTTCATCCGAGGAAACGGTGATGATGATGCTCTTCCGGTGGTGCAGGTGAAGACGGCAGTGTGGGAATGGAGGTGGCGCGAAAGACGAGGGGAACATCGGGGCAGCTCCTTGGAGGTGGAGGACGGGGTGGCTGAGCCGGCGGGACGATGAGATCGACGACGGATCCTCATCCGGTATGGTGGATGAGGGACGTCGAGGTGTTGCTGTGGACGACGTCGTCGGGGAAGAGGCTCCGGCTGGGTGGCGGATGGAGCAGGGTGTGGGGTTTCGTCGTGGGTTTTCGCGGCCTCGGTGTATGAATGGGTGGGCGGATGGGATGGCAGTGGGGAACCATGGCTTAGAGACGCGCTTGTCCGAAATGTGGGGTAAGTTACGAAAGTACCCCCACCGATTTGAGGCAGTTCTTTCGGTTCAGGGGTACCACGGGCATTTCGCGTGTCGGGATTTCACAGGAGGTAGGAGTTTTCGCGCGCGTTGTAATTTCGGAATAGCAAGGCGTGGGTTGAGATGGAGGGAGTTGTCGGAGCACAACGAGACAAAGATATATCTTTAATATTTTGGGCTAACAAGGCGCGGGTTGAAATTTCCAGACAAGCCTAACGTGTACTGTACCAAATCAATGCGCACTACAAATGTCATTCAAAACTTTGAATTCATGTTATGTTCAATTAAAATATTTCGCTACGTGCATAATGCATGCAACCTACTACTCAAATGAACGTTTTAGTGCATTCCAAACGTATATACTACCGCTTCAACATGAACTAAATTTTAATTCGTTTCTCTATTTGAATAAGATCTACAGTAATGATTGTTGTGAAGTCAAAGCATTTGAATTCGTTTCTCTGTTTTAATAAGATCTACAATCATCATTATTTTCAAGTTAAACCATCGTTTGTGTATTATCTTCACAGCACACCAAATGATTAGTCTCGAGTTACATATGAACTATGTGTACTATATGAACTCGAACTAGATTTTTTGAATCCACTTTATTTTGATTTCAAATGACATTAGATTTCTAGCTCTAGCTAGATCTTCATAATCTAAACCATGTCTCATATGTATAATGTGTTTATCACATTATGTATGGTGCCTCGCCCCCTACGCCTACAAGTATTTAGATGTGAGTTGCAAACACCACACATTACCACAAACTCAAATAAAATGTGAGAATGTTCGATATATAGTATTGTTTAGATTGTTCGATATTTAGTTGTAAGCTGCAAACGCCACACATTATCACAAATTCAAATAAAATGTGAGATTGTTTGATGTATAGTATGGTTTAGATTGTTCGGCATTTAGCTGTGAGTTGCAAACACCATGCATTATCACATTATGGTATAACATGTGCACAGCACGTGTATCACCGCTATATTCATGCATGAAATGTTTAAAACACTATGATCTCCTATTCAAATATATGAATCCGCTTTCATATCAAATTATGATCTTTGTTAGTCTCTTACACCCACACAATCCTCTAACCTTTGTAGCTACCACTAACTTTCTCTCGTGCATGCACACGCCCTCCTCGCCCTCCCCCTCCCTCGGCATTCTATCCACCAGGCACATTGATTTTTCTCTTTAGGTCGTTCTCCCAGAGTCTCCACAACTCCTTTCCGACACACACCGATCGATAAACCTCTCCAGCGATGCCCGCCTACAACATACACACACACCTTCAATCTCCTCCTTTATGTGTCCTTGCCTCGTGTCTCTCATACGGTCAGACACACGTGTAAACTCTCGCCCCTCTTTTCATCGATCTCACAACCGTACACTCCTCCCCCTATCTAGCTAGTAGTTGGGCCTCTCGCACCACCTCCTAGCTCCATTCTCTCTATCTATCCGTCTCGCTGGGCCTTATTTGCCTCTAACAAATGGACGTACACCGACCGATCTCTCGCTATACATATAGCTAGCTAGGTCCTTATAACTCGTTTTTACCCACACGTCAATCGATCTACCTCATTAGTTGTGTCTCTCCCTTCCTCCGACAAACAACAATTGATCTACCGATCTAGTTAGGTTTGCTTACCAAACACATGGTTCCCCTTCATCATCCATGGATGCGTCCCGACAGATCTATCACGCACAGGCACACATAGAAACACATCCCCACTCTTATTGATAACATTGCAGTTCCACCCTCAGTTTGTCTAGTAGGCCTCTCCCACCATCTTCGAGAAGCAACTCCATCACCCAACCAGCACTCTACCCCTCTCCCTCCCTCTCCCTCCCTCTCTCTCTCTCTCTCTCTCTCTCTCTGTCCCATCATATTTCCCATCCTTCAGTTATTGTATGGATGTCGGCCGATCTCCCTTAAGACATAGCTGGGTCTCTCCTTCTCAACACATATACGAGTCGTTCTACCTCTATAGTTAGGCCTCTGCCTACCCCTCCCCCCACCCCCTCCCCCCACGCACACCGATACATCGAGCGCTCTAGTCATGTCTCCCTGCCACACACAAACTTGACATGTGCCCTCTAACGTGCCGGTAGGCCAGTCTCCCTATATCTTTGACTTGCACACACACACAATTTCGATGGCTCTCTTCATCGATCTCGCACCCACCCACTTGATCATCTCTTCGACTCTATCGATAGCTATGACCCCTCCCTCTCTTCTCGTGGATTGCCTGACCCTCTATATATGATATGGATAGGCCTCCATTTCACACACATTGCATGCAAAATTTTGTTTGAGATGTCATCGACACATATTCCCACAAATAATTCACGAAATCAACCCCCCACCCCACCCCCACCCCAAAACAAAAAACACTCATGAACGCGGTTTGTATCTCTCACACACACCCACGTAGGTGGGGGACGTGCACGAAGAGAAGAGGTGCATGCACGGCGCACGTACTCCCGTCTCTTTCCCAACCACACCCGCGCGGGTACACGGTGGAGCTCATTTCTGTACGAAAAAGGCAGCCCACGTGGTAATTTGGCACGTGTACTGGTTGTCCACTTGGTGGAGGGAGGATCGTCTACCACGGGTGAACAAACAAATTGCGACTTGACGTGTTATGTTAAAAAAGAGGCAAACCATGTGGGGCCTACCTTAGAGGCAAGGCTCTATACACTGGAGTACTTTTGATGTGTCCCGTCAACTCGCAGAACGAGGAGAAGCTTGCTTAGTACGTCGTCTCCCCCGCCCACGGGCGTGGTGGCTCGCATGATGAGGTGAAGCTTGCTCCGCCTTACGCCCGCACCCTCGCCCATGCGCGCGGTGGCTCGCAGGACGAGGAGAAAAATTTACTACTCCCTGCGTTTACTCCTCGTCCCTACTACCTTGGTTATAGAGATTATATCATATTGTTTGGAATATATATGTCCTTTAGTAGATTTCAATATGAACTACTAGTACATACTCCAAACACTGATGTATATAGACGTATTTTAGAGTGTAGATTCACTCATTTTGCTCCGTATGTAGCACTCTCCCTCGCCCCTCAACCCTCGCCCACGTGGTGGACGTGCAGCAATTCATTCGGTCTCATATAGCCAGAACGATATATACTGCACTACCATTATTGCTCGACTTCTCGAAGAGGCGAAGAGCCAATCGCAAGGTTAATATTTTGGAGATGCCAAGCGCAAGGTTATAGGAGAACGAGTAGTAGGTGCCGCGTCATTTATAAATAAAGTATTTTTCTTCAGTGGCACGTACGCAATATGATAGGTTCATATGGAGAGAAAAGGAAACCGCTCCACTATATACATAGTCACGACGGGCCAGCCTACACGGTTGCTTGATGGGGTTGCTCTCTTCACACTCTCTCGCACAAAACGACTGTGGCCACATCTCTAACATCTCGGCGGATCACGTCCGCTTGGGGAAGGGGTGGATGCTTAGTGTAGATGCGGTGGCCGTCGCCGACGGTGAAAACCCACTGTCGGCACGTCCCGATCAGGGGTCCCCGCCGTTCACTGCCGCGACGTGGGCAGTTGCCGCCTCGCGCCGCCCTCCCCAAGGTTGAGCTACGTCCCTCAAGTACAACTCCCTTTACAGCCGGCTTGCACCACTGCTCCAACTGCCCACATCACTCCCTGTGGATATTTCTCTACTTCTTTGCCCCGCACATACCCCTACTTGCTTCTACGTACTGTATTTGTGATGAGTTTATGTCTCATCAACTAGTCCCAGTAATCTTATTCTAATCACGCTTCTTCAATTTCTTTGCCACAGGGATGCTCATCTTGATTTTGGTGAAACTGCACAAAATGATCCGATGGTAAAAAGGTTGCAAACTTCATTTATTAGGAAGCTCGACCGTTGCCAGCAAATCGAAGCTTGGTCAGGGTTCACGGTTCAAGGGCTAGGGACTGCATGGATCATTTTTTTCTTTAGCTGCCTCTGTTCCAAAATAAGTGTCAACATTAGTAGTAGTACAACTTTGTACTAAAGTTTGCACAAAGTTGAGACACTTATTTTGGAACGGAGGGAGTACATATTTGCTATGATCTGTCAATCATTGAGATGCATTTGCATGCATGTTAGTCTCCTTTGTATTTGATGAAATGTTTCAACGGGCAACCTTGGACGCAAGATACATGTAACAGAAGCTGGAAGCTTCATAGCATTGTACAAATTTATCTCGCTGATAAATTATAGTACGTACTATACTAGTACTTCCTCCGTTCCTAAATATAAGTCTTTGTAGAGATTTCACCATGAACCACATGCGGATGTATATAGATGCATTTTAAGTGTAGATTCATTCATTTTGTTCCGTATGTAGTGGAATCTCTACAAAGACTTATCTACTAGTAATAGCTAGCCCCCACTACTAGGAATTCTCTAACCTCTCCTTGAGCCACATCATCAAAATTGATGTAGCCGTTAGATGAAGTAAATCAGTTCATAATAGCCGTCTGATCTAGACGTTGAGAGGCTCCGCACTAAGCCACATGCAAGCATGCAGAAATACCGTGGCACATGCATGTGAGTGGGTTTTAAATCACATCAACATGTCTGCATGCAAGCATGTACCGGTAGCATGCATGTAAGTGAGCTTTTAAGTCCCATTAACATGTCAAAAAGAAAAATATAATCACATTATGTAGTAGGAGTTGGCTGATATTTTTTCCTTATGTGGGATGATCTAAATGATGATGGGAGTTTATTTAGTTTGGCTACCACATTTGTCATGCGGTTATAGAGTTTTTTTTAGTTCTATGAAATCGATAATTTTGCGCAGAGAGATATACCGCTGTTCCGCGGCAACGCGCGGGGACTCATCTAGTAATATTTAGGAACGGAGGGAGTACTATGTAAAGAGTTAGGTGTCGCACGGTGATAGTGTGAGGTGGGCCATGTAATCACTGAGCCTGTGTGTTTTCACTGCTCTTGCACTCCTCCGCTGTAAGAATGGAGAAAATTGTAATCTAGTAGTAGTACCTCCTTTCGCCGAAAGCGTGGGACATCCAGCAGTCCTACCACCTCAGTAATAAAGACCAATGAGCCGTCAAATCACATAGACCCAGCAGTAAGTTGGACGGACGAAGCAACCATCACTCTTGCGCCAGTGAGAGGTCGCGTCCGCTCTGCCCGGGCATGAATGCGGCACCGATTCTTTGGAGCGGCGCTGACCGTTTTGGGCGGGAAGCGCGCGCGGGCGATGGAGGGGCTTTGGGTGGGCCAGGCTGGTCAGGAGCGGGCGTGGCAGCTGTCCACATGTCCCTACCGGACACGCCCGGAAACGAGAGGATGCACCGACTCTCGCGGCTGAAATCGTACTACACTACACAACATCTCTCTGTAGGAGTAGGTCGATCTGTCGCTCTCTCTAACACACACATGTTGTTAAACACACACACACACGTACACGCACGCACCTTGGTCCCGTTGCACCTTCTAACGTGACTTATTACACCTAGACGGAGGGAGTAGTAAGTATACGAGATACGGTGGCACACTGACTTAAGTCGAATACAAGTGCCCAAAATTTGTGTGCATGTTATAATAAGGATTCACTTAAAATAGTACGTGAGCGAACAGTGGGATCAATTGGACAGTGTTCCCGAGCAGTAGCGAGATGTGTCGGGTAAGATACACCGCTGGCGCTTTTAATTTTTCTTATTAATTTGTTTGTTTCACCCTCTGACTGGTGGGACCCAACGTACTACGTGGAGAGAGGTAAGGTGACTAAGGCTGCATTATTTCTGCACCACTGTGGATAGTCTTACCACCAAAGCCACATGACACGATTATGATTGAAATCCAATGACTCCCACACACACAAAAAACACGACAGGCTTGTCACACGAATGCAGGAATGTATAAAAGGTTATTTCCCTCTCGGTGAACATAACGGGAGGGTTGTGTAGCTGGTTAGCCTATTCGCTCATCAAACTTGAGGTCTCGGGTGGATTCTTTGACTGGTCAAAATGTTTTCTAGGGTTTGCACGCTTCACACTCTCTCTCCAGTATATATATACACGCTGGCGCCTCAGCGCTTGTAGCTGCTCTCTTCACACTCTCTCGCCCTCTCCCGCTGGAGCCTCAGCGCTTGTAGTTGCTCTCTTCACACTCTCTCGCCCTCTCCAGATCTAAACAAGACTTCGTTGGCCTCTCTCTCCCCTCACTGCTGCTCAAAGAGCCGGCAGGATCCGTCCGCCGGGAAGGGAAGGAGGCTTAACGCTGTCGCCGTCGGCGAGGGACTACTGGCGCAGCTGTTCACTTTCCACCCAGCAGCGGCGCGGGAGGGCCTCCGACCCCTTCTTCTTCGCCGCTGTCCCGTCGCCCACCGAACCACGCCCCAAGAACCTTAAGGTATAATTTACTTACTCCACATGCATTGCTCTAGCTGCATGTATACCATGAATCTAGGACGTGGTTCAAAGAGGAAAGGAGTGGGGGAAAGTAGTGGGAAATGTTGTATATAGCATGAATCTAGGACGTGGTTCAAAGAGGAAATGAAGGGGGGAAGTTGTATTGCATGAATCTAGGACGTGGTTCAAAGAGGAAAGGAATGGGAGAAAGTAGTGGGGAAAGTTGTATCGCATAAATCTAGGACGTGGTTCAAAGAGGAAAGGAAGGGGCGAAAGTACTAGTTCAAAAAGGAAAGGAAGGGACAAGGCTGTAGAGTTTGAGCAGGACTAGATTTGTTGCGCTCACATAGGGAAAGGTGTCTAAAGATAACAAAACTGGGACCAACACAAATATGCTCCTTGGTTGTTTGTTCTTTGTTGCAATAGACTATGCATGACCACAGTACATCGGTAGATGCACATGGTGCTGGTGCGTCCACTTTCCCATGCAACTCATTAGCTGTTGTTAATCTAAGGCCCTGTTTGGTTAAAAACTCCCTAGTCCCTACCTGCTTGGTTCCAGGGACTAAACATGGACTAGAGGTTATTAAATGACATGCTAAAAGACCATGTTACCCCTAGTAATGAACTAATAGAGACAAGGTGTGATGCGTGGCAGGGGCAACTGTTGGAAAAAGTCCCAAAAAGACTCCCTCAGGGTCTTCTTTATTTAGTCCCAAATGCCCACTTTTAGTCCCTAAAAGTCCCTCCTGTTTGGTTTAGATGGGACTGACACGGAGTTTTTTTAGTCCCTACACCAAAATGTCCCTGTAAACAAACACCCTCTAATAATGCTGGAAAATTGGTGCAATGCCACAGTTAAAAGCAAATTACATGTTTAACGAATTTTATTGTTAATATAATCTCTATGTTAATATTAATCAATGCCACCGTTTGAGAAATGCTACTGTCTTGCTTTCTTTCCCATTTAGATAAGGTAGGTGCTTCTTTTTGTTGGCTTCTGTGTCATCCACCGTTATTGACCACTAATTGTTTCCTTTGCACCTCTTTGTAAACAGGGTTATCTACTTCACCTCGTTGCCATTGTGACCTTTTGTTGCACTGCACAAAACACTTTTGTTTTAAGAGTGTTTTGTGCAGTTCAACCAAAATGTCACACCGACAACGTTGCTTGATTGCTTGATCTTAGTGGAACTGCACAAGAGGAGATCTTACTTCCTATCCGTTAAGGCTAATTTGGTTCAGTTCTTCTTCTTGTGAGTTGTTTGAATTCCGCATCATGAGAGGTCAGTACTAGCCTTCTTTCACATGATTCTGCAGTGTGCTTTCATATGTTGTGCTACTTGTACGATAATGTTGCTTGATTGTAGTGAACTGCACAAATGGAGACAAGACTTCCAATCTGTATGTGCACCGTAATATCCCATTGAGGTAAGATAAGGATATTTCACAACTGCTGGCATGTATTTTGCCACTTTCATCGGAAAATTAAGTTTAGTACTATACTTGTGCTCCCTAATTGACATGCCAAATCTTACATTGAAGGCGAAGCTTGTCTGTTATTGAACCAAGTGATGAAGGGGAAGAACAAGCGGAAGAAAAACAAAAATCAACTCCCGGTGCTGTAATGAAGCACTGGAACTGTGATGACACAAGTAATGATATAGTTTTGCATCTTAATTTATTGCTATGGCTGGAACGAGCAATTGTTTTGCCACTGATTTCATGCCACTCTTAAGGTAATATGTAATTATCTCTACTTGTGCAAACAGGGATCTTCTTTGAAGATACCATATATTTTAGTGGAACTGCACAAGAAGATGTTGGAAACATTAAATAATCGAGGAGTATATAGTAAGCATGGCCACCACCGTAGATAGCAACAGATGGTTCCGGAGAAGTGCTTCATCTGTATGCTCTACACAATAAGCCTCCTGACAAAGGTTGGTACTCGCCCACTGATTTCATCCATATGATTGAGCTTTGTCATCTCTATTGGTGTTCTGCTACTGTTTAGATACTGTCATGAAAAAGTGGTATTGTCCTTGAGAAGTGCTTCATCTGTGTTGTTTTAAATATTTCCTTTCCTTTTTTTCGAGCAAACAGGGATGCTAGCATTTAGTAGTCCTCTTGTCTTTGCACAACAGGATGATCTTCCTCTGAAGAAGAATATGGAGTACGTGAAGTGACTAGTTCCGATTATGCCAGGATGAAAAAGCCCTGTCTATCTTCTCATCAGAAGGAGCAGTTGAAGGATGGTTACATTACTCCCCACAAGACCAAACTAACTTCAGCTCAGAAGGACTGACAAATCTCCATTTTTTGCTGTGATGCGCGAGTACAATGTTGTTCTAGGATTCTTTCCGGTGAGTTCCATTTTTCTAAAAGTGTGCTTTACATGGACCATGTATGTGCCTGTTGAAACTGTCAATTCATAGTACAATTTGCTTTATACTAATCACTTTTTTGTATTTGTGCAAACAGGGGTGCTCAGCTTGATTTCAATGGGAACTGCACAAAATGTTCATGAATACATCGAATCATTCATTTCCACCACAAGAAAGGAGGTGCCGATAAGTTCAAGGCGTTGCAACATATAAGGGCGAAATCATACAAGCTGCGCGCGAATTTGGTTGATTTTGGTGGAACTGCACAAAAAGAACAGCTGGTTTATTTAGCACGAGGTGCCATGTCAATGTCCGAACTGATGGCAAACCCTGCCCATTCCACAATCGTAGGCATTTGATATTTTGGAATGGGACAACCTTCTCAAATTTTGATCATTGATTTTAGCAAGACATGCGTTTGATATTTTCGAATGGAACGCCCTTTGCTGTCAGCAGCGTCGATCAAATTTTTCTTTATTCTTTAGTTGTGAAGTAAATATTGCCTCTGACATGTGGGCCGCTGAGATGCATAATCATCGATTGTTTTGAATGTTCTCTATGAATTGCCAGGCCTGTGTGTTTGATTGTAATGTACAGAAACGCTAAAAAGCTGCTCAAACTCTTTGTACTCCTTCTGTTCCTTTTTACTTCGCACATTGTGAAAGTGCATAATTTTTTGTATAAGATTGGTCAAAGTAGATATACTTTTACTGCAGACAAAACTTGTATGCAGACTAGAAAGGACCGGAGGGAGTACATGTGAAACTGCTGCAAACGAGGTGATCACCCTGGGAATAATGCTAGTACGTATTGTTTTGCATGTTCATCCAATGCTAGTGATAGAGGAGTTCGAACTAATCGAAATAAATTCATTCATACACGGTCGGATTTCATATAAACATGCCGGATTTCATTACATTTCATACATTCTTCAACTAAAAAGGGGTGTGCTGGAGGTATAATTAATTAACCGAAGCTACCCACCTGTGTCCCGCTGAGCCGAACAGAAGCTTCAGTGACTTAACTGTAGGTGCAGTTGCGTAACTGACATGTGGCCTGTTGGGCCCACGTGTCAGTCAGCCAACTGCACCAGCAGTTAAGTAGAAGCAGCGTTCTTCTCCAGCGCAGCTCTCCGACTCCACGTCGCCGCCAAGAAGCTAACCGGCCGTCAATGGTCAACCTGCCTAGCTTGGCTTCAACCGGAGGGTAGCAGCGGTGGCCTTACTTGGACCCGAGCGGCGGCGACCTACCGTGTTCTACTCTTCCTCGTTTTCTGTGTGGCGCGGCCTCGTTGGCAGCGGGGCGGGGCCTCGGCGGAGCCGGCGATGTCCTCTTTCTCGTTGCCGGCGGGCGGTGCCTCAGCGGAGCGGTGGAAATAATCCCCCACGTTGCCGGCAGGGTGGGGCCTCGGCTGAGCCGGCGATGTCCTCGGCCTCGTTGTTGGCGGGGCAGGGCCTCGGCGGAGCCAGCGGTGTCCTCTGCCTCGTTGTTGGCGCTGCGGGGCCTCGGCGGAGCAGGGCCTCGTCGATGCCAGCGGAGCAGGGACTCGTCGGAGCCGGCATTGTCCTCTGCCTCGTCCTCGGTCTCGCCAAACAGCGCCTCGCCCGCTTCATCGCCCTCTTTGCTAGCCTCTTTGTAGGCGGCCGCAGCCTCCGCCACCCGCATGCGGTACCACCAGCGCTCGAGGCGGCCCTTGCGGGTGGAGCGGTACGAGTCGAGCAGCCCCTCCTGCTCCGCCCGCTCCGCGGCGATCTGCTCCTCCGCGTGCAGGTGCTCCTAGAGGAGATGGTGGTTGTAGGCGGCGTCGGCCTGCGCCTCCCGGAACTGCTCCTCACGCATCTGCCTCACCCTGTCCATATATTGGGCATGGGCCTCGCCGATGGTCATGGTCCAATGCACCGGCGAGGATGGCGCGGAGGAGGGGGTTGGCGCCGGATCGTCGACTACCATGTTCTCCATTGGGACGTCGTCGTCCTCCGGCTGCCTGCCGTCCAGCTGGTCGGCAGCAATGGCTGCCATCTCCTTGTGGTCCGTCGTCCGCCCGTCCCGAAGAGCGCTGGAGTGCGAGGAAGCCATGGTGGGCAGTAGTGGTGTGGACAGGAGAAAGGGAACGGATGCGGATGACTGCGGCTATGGCCGGCGCAGCAGTTTATATAGCAATGGTGGGCAGGCGGAGGGATGGACGTGTGACGCCGGAGTAGCTGCCTCGGCAACCGCGTATCATTAATGTGGGCAGCAGATGGACGGACGGACGGCACTTGTGTCGTTTGAAGGCGGAGCAATCGCGTGCACCGGGAAGCGGGGCGGGCGGCGCTGACTGTTTCGCGCGGAAAGCGCGTGCGGGCGAGGAGATGACTTTACTTGGAGAGGATGACAATGGGGACCCACCAGGTCCATAGCCTCACGTACGCAAGTGCCTCCTTATTTTATATATATATATATATATATATATAGGGTAACGCTATTCTAAGCGTGAGTGTAGAATAGCTTATTCTACACCCCCTAGTAACGCTATATAAAAAGTCCAGTAAAACAATATATAAAATATAGTAATTAGGAAAAAATATTTTTTTACTACCTAAGTTTGTATACTTCATTTTTACGAAAATTACTATATTTTACATAGCATGTTACTATATTTTGTATGTACCGTTACTGGGGTGTAGAATAAGCTATTCTACACTCACGCTTAGTTTAGCGTTACTATATATATCATTTATTTTGCTTCCTCCTGGTTTCCTGACATCATGGTCCCACACCATTGTCAACCTATGTAGTAGTCAATAAATGAGAGAATTGCACAAGAAGCGGCCGACAGCTGGGACCAAGCAGCTCGAGCAGTATTTGTGTTTTTGAGGTGTGAGCACTGCAGAGTTTTTCGATGTTTAGCCCAGATATTAATTTTTCTCCTCTGAACAACAACGAAAACATCGCTACAGGTATTAACTGGGCGGGCTGTGGCCCGTCTAGCCCAGGCCAGATATCCAGCCCAGATATAAATTTTTGTCAAGCTAAAAATGGCTAGCCCAGCTATACTTTTTTTTAGGAATACCCAGGCAAGGTCAAGTTGTTAATCTCCGCCCCGCTGGGCTGCAAATCTTTCCTAGGAGGGATGCATTAGGCTTAACAAGAAAATGGGCTTTAAGAAATAATAAATGGGATGTAATTATAAAAACTGGGCAGTAACTATAGAAAAATGCACCAAACACGTGATTACTTTATAAAATATTATTTTTGGATATTGAAAATTTTAATTTCATTAATTGTTACGAGCGCAATGTTTCGTTGGATTTTTACGTAATATAAATTTATATTGAAATTGTATCTAATCTGACTAGAAATTTCGGGATAAAAATATTTCGGATCCCATCAAAATGTGGGAAATTTTATTGAATTCTGTTTTGAATGGTTGGTTGAAATGGGCTGTACTTTTAACAAATTGTAAATGGGTTGTAGTAAATTCCATTATAATCCAAAAATGGGCTACACATTCTTACAAATCTCAAATGGGCTATAAGTTCTCTGCCACACACTTCTGGCCTTACTAAGTTGACGCGTCCCCTAAAAAAACAGAGTTGACGCGTATGCAAGGCTTTGTCAACTTATAGTCAACACACGGTTCTAGCAGCAGTGGCTGTTGGATGTCCATCCAACGGATGTCGTGCTTCTTCTTCAATCTCGGATATTCTAGCTTCACCCGCCCAAAAAATGATTCCTCCCCCTGACATCTGGGGCGCACCATTTTGGAAGCTGACCTGTGGGCCTACTAAGTTGACGTACAAAGGGCTTTGTCAACTTAGTCAATATAAACGATTCTAGCTGCAGTGACCGTACGATGTCCATCCAACGGTCGTCGTGCTTCTTCAACCTCTGGTCTTCTTGCTCCAGCCGCCCAAAGCAGTGTCGGTCGTGCCGCCTGCTCCTGCCTCCCATGGCCGGCTGTGCTGCCGCGGAGGCCTCACCGCCCCCTACTACTCCCACCGCTGGCCAGGCCATCCCTCCACTCAACCACACCCCCTATTATTCTGCGACGACGGCAGCGCATCCAAACCAGTGAACCCTCGTACTCCTCTCCGTGTGTGCATCCACTGCCGTGTCTTCCCCCCTTCGCGTCGTCCCCTTCCTAGGCCTCGCCGTCGTCCACCGCCCTGGTGCTCTTAGCGCGGCGCGGTCAACGTGGTCAAGGAACGACTTCCATCGGACGTGGACTGTACGTGGAGAGGCTGACAGTTGGGCCCACGGCAGCCGCAAGGAAGTGCCTCCTTATTACGTGGAAAATAATTATTCCTCCACCTGACAGCGGGGACCCACCGGACGGGCCACCAGTATTTTGTGAAAAAAATCATTTCTCCATGACTGCTGGGACCCACCGGACGGGCCACCGTATTTCGCGAAAAAAGCGTTCCCCCCGCTGTCAGCTCGGACCCACCGGAAGTGCCTCCTTATTACGCACAAAAAAATGAATACTCCCCCGGCTAGCTGGGACCCACCTTGGTGGGAGGCTGTCTTGTGGGCCTACTAAGTTGACGGGGACGAAGGGCTTTGTCAACTTAGTCAATATGAACGATTCTAGCTCTAGTGACCGTACGATGTCCATCCAACGGCCGTAGTGCTTCTTCAACCTCTGGTCTTCTTGCTCCAGCCGCCCAAAGCAGCGCCGGTCGTACCGCATGCTCCTGCCTCCCGTGGCCGGCTTTTCTGCCGCAGAGGCCTCACCGCCCCCTACTATTCCCACCGCTGGCCAGGCCCTGCGGCGACGGCAGCCTCACAGCACAGCCGAACTAGTGAACCCTCGTACTCCTCTCCGCACGGGCTTCCACTGCCACATCTTCCCCGGCTCCGCGTCGTCCCCTTCCTAGGCCTCGCCGTCGTCCACCGCCGTGGTGCTCTGCGCGCGGCATGGTCAACGTGGTCAAGGAACGACTTCCATCGGAAGAGTACTATACATGGAGAGGCTGACAGCTGGGTCCACGGCCACAACCCAGTTTTTTTGTGATTTGCCAAGTAAGTCGCTTTGTCAGGCCTGTTGGGCTGCAAATCTTTCAAGACGAGGAGAGCTTTCATTCGGCTGGCCGAGAAAACGGCCCATCAGTAATGAGAAATGGGCTGTACATTTTTAAAACACATCAAACCGACAATTAGTTTCAAAATTCTTTTTTTTTCATTTCAAGATTTTAAATTACATTAATTTTTATGCGTGGAGAATTTGTTGGATTTTATATTGATATATATTTATTTTTAAAATCAGTTTGAATGTGAGTCGAAATTTCAGGATTATAAACAGTTCGGACCGCACCGAAATATGCAAATTTCGTATAATTTTTTAACCGTGGCCACAATATGGGCTGTAATGCTAACAAAAAGAATATGGGCTCCAAAAAAAACCTCAAGAATTAGCAAATGGGCTGTAAATTATTAGAAATAATGGCAGATGGGCTGTATGCTGTTTTCCACAGATTTGAGGCTTTCCTAAAAAAAAGCTTGACGCACAAGCACTGACTGTTGGATGTCCATCCAACGGCCGTCGTGCTTCTTCAATCTCTGCTCTTCCTGCTCCAGCCGCTCAAACAAGCACCGGCGGGACTGCCTGCTCCCTCCTCCTCGTGGTCGGCTGTGCTGCCGCGTAGGCCTCACCGCCCCACCGTACTCCCATCACTGGCTAGCCATCCCTCTACTCACCCACACCTGTTGTTATTCTCCGGCGACGGCAGACGAACCAGTAAACCCTCGTACAGTCGTACTCCCCTCCGCGTGGGAAACAACTGCCGAGTCTTCCCTGCCTCTGTGCCGTCCCCTTCCTAGGCCTCGCCGTCGTCCACCGCCGTGGTGCTCTCGGCGCGGCGTGGTCAATGTAGTCAACGACCGACTTCCATCGGAAGAGTACTGTGCGTGGAGGCGCTGACAGCTGGGTCCACGGCCGCAGCAAGGAAGTGCCTCCTTATTACGCGCAAAATAATTATTCCTCCACCTGACAGCGGGGACCCACCGGATGGGCCACCGTATTTTGCAAAAAAAAACGTTTCCCCCCTGACTGCTGGGACCCACCAGCTACACCTTCGCACGCAAGGAAGTGCGTCCGGGCAAAAAAACAAAACGATTCGCCCCCCTGACTGCTGGGTCCCACTAGCTACATCTTCGCATGCAAGGAAGTGCCTGACAGTCGGGACCCACCTGGTCGAAGCGTACGTAGCGTTGTCATTCTGGTCGCGAACGAGTACGTACATATATACTGGTGGATGTAGAGGCGCGCACGTGTCGTAGTAGAGGCGCGTACGTGTCGTAGTAGAGGCGCGCACGTAGCATGTACATGTACGTACAGCGGCCAGGGTCCAAGAAAGAAAATACGGCCACGTATCTGTACATACGGGCAGGGTCTCGAACGCCTACTCGTGCATACGTACGGCCAGGGCTCGTGTACATGGCTGGGTCGGAATGGAGAAACAGCGTCGTCGTCGTGTTCATGGGGAGGCAACTAAATGCGTCGTGTTCATGGGGAGACAACGGAATGCGTCGTGTTCATCGGGAGGCAACGGAACGCGTGGGAGCCAACCGGCTGGGTTGGAACGGAATGCGTGGTCGTGTTCATCGGGAGGGCTTGGAGGGAACAGGCGATGGAAACGAGGCCTGGCGTACCGCACAACGGAGGAAACGGACCTCCTATGTTCGGAACGGGGTCCTGTTGATCGGGAGGGGTCTGGCGTACCGCAAAACGGAGGAAACGAACCTCCTATGGTCGAAACGGGGGTCCTGTTGATCGGGAAGGGTGTGGCATATCGCTAAACGGACGAAACGGACATCCAACGGTCGAAACGGGGGTCCTATTGATCGGGAGGGGTGTGGCGTACCGCAAAACGAACGAAACGGACCTCCTACGGTCGAAACGGGGGTCCTATTCATCGGTAGGGGTGTTGCATACCGCAAAACGGGACTCCACGGGATACTGTTCATCTCCACCGTCGACCTCCTCCAGCCTCCACGGGCTACCTTCGACCTCCTCCAGCCTCCACAGGCTCCTGTTCATCCAGCCTCCACCGCGCGCTACTCCACCGGCTACTGTTCAACCACCCCTCCACGGGCACCCCTCCATCGTCTACTGTTCATCCAGCCCTCCACACCACGGGGTCCTGGTCAACCACCCCTCCACGGGCACCCCTCCACCGTCTACTGTTCATCCAGCCCTCCACACCACGGGCTCCTGTTCAACCACCCCTCCACGGGCACCCCTCCACCGTCTACTGTTCATCCAGCCCTCCACCACACCACGGGATCCTGTTCGTCCAGAGGCAATGCCACCGCTCACTGTTCATCCAACCCCCCCCCCCCCGCAACACTCACTATTCATCCTAGAGGCAGCATCGATCGGCTTCAGTTAGCAGCAGTAGCGAAGGAATCGCTCGATCGGGTTCAGTTAACAGCCATCGATCGATCGCTCCGGTTCAGTAACGCGTAGCCTGCAGTGCAATCGCTCGGGTTCAGTTAGAGCCCAACGCCTCGCTCGGGTTCAGTTAGAGCCAACGCCTCGCACACACGCGCGTACGTGTACGGGAGAAACGCGCATCGCTCGGCACCCGACCTCCCACCGTAACCGGGAACTCCCTGAAATTTTCCTCACCCTCACTTCTACCACGGTGTTTTCTGTCATGGACGGCCCAAAGAATGTCATGCAGCTGCGTCTCCGGCCCGCCCAGGACGAAAAGCCCATTTTCTGTCATGATTTTTTGTCATAGAAGTAGGAGCCCACCACATCTATGATGATACTGGGTTTGGTCACAATTATCGTCATAGAAGTGTCATATGTATGACAGAAAAAAAATTCGTTCGGCCCAAAATGTCACGGATGTGTCTTTTTTTTGTAGTGAGAGGATATACAATTATAGTCATACAAGCTAGACTTCTAGGGTTTTAGCCATTACGATCTCGTGGTAGATCAACTCTTGTAATACTCATATTCATCAAGATCAATCAAGCAGCAAGTAGGATATTACCTCCACAGAGAGGTCCTGAACCTGGGTAAACATTGTGTCCCCCGTCTCCTGTTACCATCAACCTTAGACACACAGTTCGGGACCCCCTACTCGAGATCCGCCGGTTTCGACACCGACATTGGTGCTTTCATTGAGTTCCACTGTGCTGTCCTCAAAAGGTTTGATGGCCCCTTCGATCATCCACAACAATGGTGTCCAAGGAGAAGTCTTCCTTCCCGGACAGATCTTTGTGTTCGGCGGTTTCGCACTGCGGGCCAGCTCGCTTGGCCATCTGGAGCAATTCAATAGCTACGCCCCTGGCCGTCAGGTCAGATTTGGGAGCTTAAACTACGTCGCAGATAACCGCGGAGACTTGATCTTCGACAGATTCGAGGCCGCAGAAGCCGCTCCCCTTCACCACGATGAACATGACTTAAATCTGTCATCCGACCATACCCAGGAGATAACACCTGTAACTGCTCTGGCCTTAGCTCCGGGGCAGATTGCGCCATCCGAAGACAGGAAGCTCAACCCCGCCACGGATGCCGCAGTCTCAGCGGCGTCAGAGCCGCACACAGATCCAACCTCGAGTGGAATTTGTGTCACCGGAGCCTCGGACTCGTTTCCGGCTACAGGTCCCGAAACATGTGCTTCCACGTGCGTCGAGCTCGATCAGCCTTCGATCGTCGAATTCAGCTCCGCGGACATTTTCCGATACTCGCCTTTGGGTGACGTGTTAAACTCGTTAAGAGCACTATCCTTAGCAGGGGGGCTCATAGCCGAATTATATCCGGTTCGAACTGGAGGCTGATGACGGAGAATTTTGCTTCCCACCCACCGCCCACTTCATACCCACTGTCGAAGACTTGACCGACACGCTCGATTACGGCTCCGAAGACATTGACGGTAGGGACGATGATGCCGATGGGGAGCAGGGCCAAAACCCGCCGTTTACCGGACGCTGGACAGCCACTTCTTCTTACGACGTGTACATGGTGGATACACCTAAAAGAACTAATGACGATGACAAAGAAAATTCAGTTGAGGATGAACCTCCTGTGACACAGCCAAAACGCCGGCGTCAGCAGCGCCGCTCTAAGTCACGTCAGGGAAAAGACAGGAATACCGGCATGGGAGAAAACAATACTTTGGACGATGCCGAAGATAATGAAGACCCCATTGAGACAACTTCCGAACAGGAGGAACGGGAAGACGGGCAAGTCAACCCTAATGAACAGTACATACATGAAGAATCGGAGGACAGTAATTATCTTCCGCTCTCCGAGGACGAGGTGAGCCTTGGCAACGAGGATTTTATCGTGCCTGAGGAACCTCTTGAGCAGGAGCGCTTTAAGCGCCGGCTAATAGCCACTGCAAGGAGCCTGAAAGAGAAGCAGCAGCAGCTTCAAGCTAACCAAGATCTGCTCAACGATAGATGGACTGATGTCCTGGCAGCCGAAGAATACGGCCTTAAGCGCCCAGCCAAAAGTTACCCGAACCGCAAATTTCTACCTCAGTTCGATGACGAGGCGCCGGAGCCCGTACCATCATCACGCAATGCGGCTGACCGAGCACCACGTGGTCGGGATAAAGCGGCAACTCAAGCCAAACACCAGCCCGCCCCACCTCACCGTAAAGGCAGAGACAAAACAGCTCGGGGTCATACATATGACCTTCGGCAGGACCTGGACAGTAGAGTAGGAAATACCAGATCGATCTACGGATTGCGAGGACGTGCTCCGACACGTGACGACGGCTATCTATTCGGACGTGACAAGCCTAGTCACGCCCGGGCCAAAAACCGCAGACGGACTCCATCGGAGCTACGTCGCGATGTGGCCCAATATAGAGGCGCCACACACCCTCTTTGCTTCACTGACGAAGTAATGGAGCACAAATTTCCAAAAGGGTTTAAACCCATGAATATTGAATCATATGATGGAACAACTGATCCCGCGGTATGGATCGAGGATTTTCTTCTCCATATCCATATGGCCCGCGGAGATGACCTTCATGCCATCAAATACCTCCCACTAAAACTCAAAGGGCCAGCTCGGCATTGGCTAAACAGTCTGCCTGAAAACTCAATTGGCAGCTGTGAGGATTTGGAAGATGCCTTCCGCAACAACTTCCAAGGTACATATGTGCGGCCACCGGATGCCGATGACTTAAGTCACATTGTCCAGCACCCCGAAGAATCAGCCAGGAAGCTCTGGACTACGTTCCTAGTTAAAAAGAACCAAATCGTCGATTGCCGGACGCGGAAGCCCTAGCGGCCTATAAGCACAGCGTCTGGGACAAGTGGCTCGCCCGACATCTCGGTCAAGAAAAACCAAAATCTTTGTCAGCCCTTACCGCTCTGATGACCCACTTTTGCGCGGGAGAAGATAGCTGGCTCGCTCGTAGAAGCAACAGCACCAGCGATCCGGGTACTTCCGAAGTCCGAGACGGCAATGGCAAGCCACGACGCAGGAAACACAAACGTCGCAATGATAATGAAAGAACGCATGACACAGCGGTCAACGCCGGATTCAGCGGCCCCAAACCCGGTCAATGGACAAAGCCATTCAAGGCAAACAGAGACGGGCCATCCAATTTAGACAAGATATTGGATCGGCCCTGCCAGATTCATGGCCACCCCGATAAACCAGCTAATCATACCAACAGAAGATGTTGGGTCTTCAAGCAGGCCGGCAAGCTCAACGCCGAACACAAGGGGAGGAGGCCGCCCGATGATAGCGACGACGACGAGACTCACCAACCAAATACCGGGGGTCAGAAGCAATTTTCCCCCGAAGTAAAAACAGTAAACATGGTATACGTGACACACAACTCTACAGGGGAGCAGGAGAAGCACTCCCTCCGGACTGAGGATCATACTATGGCGACCTCAGCCAAAGTACAAAGCGGTCTTATTAAACCACATACCTAGTCGGCCATTAAGCCACCGGTCTCCATTCAATAGGATCGACCAATTTCGGAGCTGGACTAGCAGTTCGGCTTCCACCGTCTGCCTCATATACCTGCAAAATCTGTACCGTGCATACATAACTATGCACTTAAGATACCTTGGGCATCGGCGGAAGCACAATATGGACGAGCCTGCAAGTACTCCCATAAACCCTTTTTTCTTTTCTAACTACTCTTTCTTTTTCATTATCCTTTACCACGGGTGGCGTCAAGGCTGGTCATCTCACGGACTCTATCGGAGTTTGGGTTAGTAAATTCACCCAAAGGCTACTCCTGTTAAGGAGCCCCTTCATCGAGGAAAGGCGGCACAGACGTGCGACAGGAGGTCCAAAACAACTTTTTGTAGGCCGCACTCTCTATTTTGCGAGCCTGTAAAGTGCCTGCTTCCTTAGCCGTCAACCCCTGGCATGTCAAATAGCCGTGGTTGTGGCGTTATTATCTATAAAATGATGATTGGCATGTCACTCAGGTTCCAGTGAACATAATCCATACCCGGTATTCACTTTTATATATAGAACTGAATTTTGCTCCTTTTGTTGTTTCACACACGCACCCCGACATAACTTGCCAGGGGCTTGGTATGGAACAAAATGAGTTGGCAATAAAATCCAAACAGCTTTATAGCATACTTCGGTGTCGCGAGTTCGGCCTTATATGCATCAGCTTCGAATCATGTCTTCGGTCAATAGTTGGGTTGCCCGGCTCCTGTGCTTACTACCTTACGTTCCGCTCTATCGGCTAGGGTAGTAAAGGGAGAACTACTGCGATTGTGTTTCCGGTTCATCTGGTCAAACACCTCAGTAGAGAAAGCCGAAAACTGACTGTCATGATGCGGCGAGAGCTGGTCAACCACTCGATGACTTAATGGAATCTTGCTCTATTCCCCCGTGTTACACGAAGGACCTTCCTTCAGGTCATACATGTAACGCACCGCATTGGATAAACGCGTACATAACAGGGTCTATATCATAGATCCACCATAAAACTCCTATGGCTAAGTGAAAGTGTTAACGCCCTATAGTCCGATTGCCTAGTTCACTGCATTGACACCTCCTTTATGGACCAAGACGTTGGGTTAAGAGTGATCAATTGCTTTTCCGAACACCCCCGTACTTTCTACGAGGGGGCTGAAGCCGACGACTGGAAAACTTTCAGATTATACAAAAACGGCCGCATAGGAGGAATCAAAGCTTTTAAGAAACTCTAAAATCAAAAATAGCGTTATTATTTCATAATATTGTCTTTTACAATTTCAATACATTTTCACTCGAATATCCCGTCTTTCGAGCACTGACCCTCTATCAAGCGGGCACCCTCTAAGACATCCTCAAAATAATGCTCTGGTGCGTGGTGGTCCTTGCCCTTGGGTGGACTCTTCGCTGCAATGTCGGTGGCCTTCATCTTCGCCCAGCATGTCTTAACACAAGCAAAAGGTATCTGTGCACCTTCAATGCACGACGACCGCTTCATGGCGTCGATACGTGGCACCGCATCGACAAGTCGCTGCACCAAACCGAAATAACTATCCGGAATTGGCTCGGTCGGCCATAGCTGGACCACGACGTCTTTCATGGCAGATCCGGAAATCTTGTGGAGCTCTGCCCACTGAGCCATCTGTTCGTTCAGCAGCAGCGGACGCTTCGGCATGCTAAACTGCGACCAGAACAGCTTTTCTGTTGCACGTCCTTCTTGCACTTGAAAAAATTGCGTCGCAGCGGAGACACTCTTCGACAAATCCAACAATGCGTCTGGAGAACTCCACACTTGATTCAGCGGGGCATAATTCGGATCGCCAAACTTAGTTTGTAATAAAAAGGGCTTACCAGCCGCGATCTCCCCCGCTTGCCGGATCTCCTCCCGGGCCGCTCTAGACTCGGACCGCGCTTCTTTCGCCTCCCGTAAGGCCATGTCAAGATCAGACGCTTTGGCTTTATAATCCTTCTCGAGAAATTCACAGAGGCTAGCAGCATCCTTTAGTTCCAGCGCCATCGTGGATATTCTCTCCTCATACTGGCGCCGACCAGCCTGTTCGGCCTTTAATTCAGCCGATGCCTTTTCGGCAGCCGCACTACTAATCCGGGCCTGCTCCTTGGCCCGGGCCAACTCAGCTCGAAGGATCTCAACTGCGGCAGCACCATCTGCAGTCATGCATATTTCAGTATACAATGCTTAGCATCCTGCTTATATTATAAGCACAGGCATGCAATGACTACCCCCAAAACATACCTTGCGCCTCGTCAGGCCGCCTATTGATAAGTGTGATGTCATCATCTGCTACGTCAAGCTTCCGCTGCAGATCTGCAACCTCTGTAGTTCGGGCAGCCGCCAGGGAGGAAACAGCCTGTGTTCCAATTAATCAGATTATTTCCTGGGCATATCTTTTATTTCCTGGGAAGCCAATCAGAGTCTCAGGGGCTACTATCTATACACGGGTGCATTTTGTGAATAAAGAACAATCGAAAATATTACAGTACAAACCTCGAAGCCTCTTAGCAGGCTCGTGAAGGCTTCATTCAATCCACTTTTAACAGACAGAACCCTTTCAACCATCGTATCCATCAAGGTGCGATGTTCCTCTGAGACGGACGCCTGACGCAGCATGTTTGTCAATATATCTGGCGCTTCTAGATCTTCGGAAGCTGCTGTAGGAGTACGGCCTCCCTTCGAAGGGATCCGTTTATTCGTCCCTAGCGTCGTCTCCGGCTATAAACCGGACAGTCCAGGGCCTTTATTGTTGGCCCCCGGATCCTGGGCTACCGAAGTATCACCTTCGGGTAGTGTCTTCCTCACCCCTCACACCACTTGTTGATCAGGAGAGACCCTCCGGGACGACGCCTCAAAGTCGTCCGCCTTATTGGGCGAGGAGACCGGTGGAGGTGTCTCGCTTTCCCTCATCTCCGGAAGAAGATCCCCGGAGGAAGAGGATTGGTGAAGAAGACTGCTTGCCGAGATGCAAAAACATATATTCTAGATGTTACCTTGGTAACAGGAAAGGAATGGGATATGTTTAAAAACATCCTTGTTCACTTACGATTTGGCTAGGGGCTTGTCCTCATCGTGGGACTGTGCGACGATGTCGTCCTCCAAGCCCAAGCCGCCCGACAGGGGCACCTTGCCTCGCTTAGGAGCCCTTTCCTCCCAATCTTCGGAGGAAGCCCTTTTCTTACCATGGGGAGAAGGGATGTTGGCTTCTCCTTCACTTTTGTCTTCAGGTGGGGGAACCTTGATCTCCCCGGACACTGTGTATGATATCCCCTCGGAATGGAGGCTACCTTTAGCCTTCCCGCTCTCTGCCTGGTCCTCCTTCACGGGCACCTGATGCGGTGCCGGGGTCAGCATCCTTGTTAGCACGGGATCTGCCGAGTCTTCAGGAAGGGGGCCGAACACCTAATTCGCTCCTCTTTCTTTATCCAGCCCTGGAAGGAGATAGTTTGCTCAGTAACATATTATGGCATACTTAACTAAAAAAGTGTTCGGGAGTCGAGCGCTTACCGAGGTATCTGGATGGTTGGAGTCGAGGCCAATGTCCTTTGTGGTGTCCGGCCACTGTTTTTGTTTCCCGAAAAAGAACTTCCACATTCCTTTTTGCATAGCGCCAAAGAAGTGTTCGAGGGTCTGCGGTCCTTCCAGATTAAACTCCCACATACGTAGAGGCCGCCGCTGGCATGGCAGGGCTCGGCGGACTAGCATTACTTGAATCATGTTGACAAGATCGATGTCCTTCTCAAGGAGGCTTCGGATGCGACTCTGTAGAGTCTGCACTTCATCAACTGATCCCCAGTCCAACCCCTTATTAATCCATGATGCGACCTGTAACGAAGGGCCAGAACGGAACGCAGGTATAGCTGCCCACTTGGTACCGCGGGGTTCGGTGACGTAAAACCACTCCCACTGCCATAGGTTGGAAGTTCCGGTGAAGGAGCCTTTTGGCCAAAGAGCATAGGTAAGCCTGCTCACTGTGGCACCACCGCACTCCGCCTGTTTCCCGTCGACCACCTTCGTGTGGCACCCCGGCTCAGAGAAACCGGAACGCCCCGTATTCCATCCCAGAGATCGAGGAGAAGTCTCTGGAATACGACACGGCTTGACATAGAACAAATAAGCTCTTTTTACAAAAATATTAATACAATGGTCTGATGTTACAAAGAAGCACATCAGCACGGCAACACTACGCCTGCAATACTACACTTGCTCTATGCTAGCAGCAGAAACACTCGAAGCAACGGAATACTTCTAGCAGCGGAACAACGATGAAGGTGGTGAATCTCCACTCCGCAGGGACTCTGGCTGGGACACGATCTAGCTCGCACGCGCGGCAACCTCGACAAGCAATCAATCAATCATGGCATCACCTGCAATCTGGCATGACACGCCAAGTCAGTACATTGAATGTACTTGCAAGCTCACAACAACCATAAACATCAAGGCAAGACAATAACATAGCATTAATAGGTTAAATAATTAACAACTACCATGGTGAAGCAACTACTAAGCATGGTACAAAACTAATACAATACTGATAAATCACCATCTCAGATCTCCATAACCATATCTCTCTTGGCTGACTGACCAAGCAATATACCATCTCGATCACCTCGTGATCAAAACATCAACATGATCACCTAGTGACCACATCACAAACTGAATGATCATCCTCGAGATCATCCCAACATCATCATCAACATCCTGCCTGAATGTTACTGCTCACAATATCAACATATACATCACCTATAAGTCATTCCGTCATGTGAGTGTTGATCGAACGGTGTGACCTAGTACGAACTTATGCCCATGACCGAGGACGCATCTATCGATAGTTTAAACAAACACTCTGCAGAGGTAGCGCACTGTACCCACACCACGGAACCCATGGCCTCGCACTCCCATTCGGGTGGACCAACGGCGTTCTGACAAAACTGATCTACTGCCATGACACTCTCCCGGCCACTCCGACCAACACACCCTTTGGGTTCAGTCCTGGGTGGCCCCGTGCCTACCAAAGGCACCAACGGCCATCGTCGTGGCAAAGAAAAACAGTCCCAAATGGGGACAAAAGCGCGCAAAATCCAACTACGGGCACACAAGGCTTATGTCCGCCTACCTGATCAGGGTAGCGCGCGCCCATAACCTTCCCTCGTTGGAGGCACCGGCGAGAGACACGACAATAGCACCGCATTAGGGCCTTCCCATAAAGGCAAATGTGGTTGCACTGGAAAGCCCGGTTCGGTGGCACCTGACCAACTTAATGATAGAATTTATCCCCAAAAATATAACTGTGATAACTGATACTCCGATATCAACTATCAGACTATAATCCAAGTCATAGCAATATCCAACAAATAATCTGAGCATAATATCATCGTATCAAAGTACTCCAAGCCTAGCATAACATTTCTATCATGATGAATCTGAAAACAATAACTCTGCTACTCCAATAACAAGAACAAAGCTATCCAGCTAAGATCCACACGTAAACATCAGCTCCAAAATTAATACTCCAAGCAACAGTAACAGAACATCGACTAGCATCACGAAACTAATCATACTAACCACTAATAATCCAAAGGCAGCATGACATTCAAAGTAATACTCCAAAATATAAT
The DNA here is from genome assembly GCF_018294505.1 of Triticum aestivum. Classification (NCBI taxonomy): domain Eukaryota; kingdom Viridiplantae; phylum Streptophyta; class Magnoliopsida; order Poales; family Poaceae; genus Triticum; species Triticum aestivum. The sequence goes on along the minus strand of NC_057799.1, from coordinate 411,142,504 downwards.
AAAAGATATCATCATGAAAACAATCATAATATCAACCACTAATACTCCAATGGCAACATGATACTCATCAACTACAAACATAACTCCTAGTAATCCAAACAATAGCATGGCAACAACAAGATCAAAATAATACTCTGAGAAAATGCCATGCACAAAGTCATGTAGCTAAAGCAATATTTTAAACAAGTTCAAATAGATTAAACCATGTCACTACATTACAGTGATGTAAATGGAGGGTGTGGCTTGCCTGGGGTAGAAGAAATCACCGGGAGAAAGTGCGAGAAGCTCACGGAACGAATTGCCGGAAATCTTTCTCTCGGGGGGGCTGAATAAGGGCAAGGGCACAATGGTCATTTTCAGAATGTCAAAACATGGTGAAAATGATTCCATTGGAACGGGCTCGACGAAAGAAAGAAGTGGGCGTTGGATTCACCTGATTTGGAGCTACGGGTAAAAAGATAGGATAGTTTTTCTGCCAGGGACCCACTTGTAAATAAAATCATCACAAATAGACCCTTAGCCGGAAAACTGAAAGCGCACTCCGGGAAATACGCCTCCTCCTCCGGAAAACGTATTCCTCGCTGTAACAGAGAGAAAATACGCCTTCAGTAAAGGAAAGCGTACTTTGGCTGAAGTGGAAGCATAATACGCTTTCCGAAGAAGAAAACGGAATGCCTCAGAATTTGTCTCCACTTATCTGACGTGGCGGGGCGGGGCCTATACGTGTGTGCTGACGCACGGGGCCCGCGGCCAGGCTGCAGGACGGTGCGTCGCCTCCTTCTTCTCCTCGCGCTCGCCCGACGGGGCAGAGCAGGAGCTCGTCGCCGGCGCTCGTCCCGGCTGTCTGGACGATCCCCGACGACGCTCCGCACACCGGCGAGTTCAGGGCGGCGAGGCCCTCCGGCCGGGGCCCTTCACGCTTGCCGAGGTGCACTAGAGAGAGAGCAACCTTGGCCGGGGCAGACGGGGCTCTACGGGCTCCGGCGAACGCGTGGCCAGAGGCCACCGGAGAAGGAATGGGGGCACTGGGGTGGATCTAGCATGGATGAGGAGGCCTCTGGTGGTGCTAGAACGGAGGGAGAAAGCTCAACTCGCTCAGATTTAGGCCAGAGGGGACGGCGGCCATGGCAGATGAAGGACGAACAGAGGGGCTCCGGTGTTCGGGGAAGAGGTTTGGGAGGGGTAGTGAAGTGAGTCAAAGGCGATGGTGAGGTCAAGAGGCCTCGGGGTGGGCTTATATAGGCGGGGAAGGAGGTGGTCGAGCTGGCGTCACCGTGGACGCGTGTCCGGCGCCGCGGACGCGTGCCCACGCTCGCGAGCTCGGAGGTAGACGACGTAGGAGGAGCAGTGGAGGTTCTCACGTGGCAGAGGAGGCCAAGGGACGCAGGGGAGAAGCGGCCGAGGAGGAACACGATGGTCGGTGCATTGTGCTCTCGTGGGCGTTCGGCTGCGAGCGTCGGTGAGGAAGCAAATGGAGGGGGAGGGGACTCCAGGGGAACGGCGACGACATGGGCCAGCTGCTGGACACGCTCACGCGCGCGAAGCCGACGAGGGGGAGAGGGGCCGGAGCTAGAAGACGATCTGAGCGCGGAGAACGATAGCAGAGCGCACGCACTGTTGTGCCATTAACGCGGTCACTGGCATGTAGCGGCGGCAATGAGCTAGAATGTGTTGTCTAGTGGTAAGTTCTTCCAAGGGATATTTCAACTGCGGTGGTAGATCGATGAAAAATGCTCTGGTTAAATGGTAATCATCGTCTGAAGTTTACTGTAGTAAACTTTGTCGTGCACTGGTGATCAACAAGGAAGTGATTGTGTTCAATGGAGTTGTCTGGGGTGATTAACAACGGAAGGACTATGATCCTGGATGTTTTGGAGCATAATGGAGCACAAACTAATATAGTTGCTGTGTAACCCCAAAATTGGTCCAGAGTCAAGATTTGGATGATGCACTCACATGGTGATGCCAATTGAGCTGAAATTTGGCAAGGCTTAGTTATTTGGTCATAAGAAGATGCTGTAAAAAGTTTGCACCAAATGGATTCACCAAAATGGTACTTCCTTCATAGCTATTCCCTCTATCCAGAAACTTGCAAAATTTCTAGAGAAATAATGGCTAGATGAATTGATCCCGAAATTGGTGGAGAGATGTTTTGTGGTCAAGAGAAAGCTCTGGTAAATTTTCAGCCAAAATGAAGCAATATAAAATATACTTGCTTCACAACCTTAAAATATTGACAGAATCAAAGATTTGATCATGTGCTCACATATATCAAGGGATGGAGCTGCAATTTTGAGGAGTGTGCTAATATGAGAACATGAAGGAGTGTGCAAAATTTCAAATCATTTGGATAACCCTAGCTACTACTTCCTTCACAATGCCTTCTGTCTAACAGAAAGTTTGAAAATTCGCTGAGGAAGATCGGCTAGGAAAATAAAGTTGAATTTTGGCATGAGGCAATGATTTGGACATAAGAGAATGCCCAAAAGGTTTGGGAGCAATCAGGAAAGGATAGGTGGCACTTCCTTCACAGAAAACCACATTGGTCATAAATGATGAATAATTATTGGAGAATTATTCTTGGCCTAGGATAGGAAAGTTTGGGCATATTTGAGCAACATATGACCCAAAGCAATTATGAGAATTAATTGGGATTTTTGGGAGTGACAGAAATATAGGTTGCTTCACAACGTAGGGTAGATAGGGTTATTCCTTTAATAGAAAAAGGAATATTCCCTAGAAAAAGATTTTAGGGTTTGGTCAAAGAGTGAAGTGACATGATCTTGGAAAGGTTTTGTGAATGATGAGCCACTTGGGAGGGGAAATGAGGATGATTTCCTAGGTGGCAAGGCCACAGAACCACTCCAAAAAGGAAAACAGAGCAAAAACCAATAAATCAAAAAGAACAAGAAAAGGGCCAAAAACCAGGCTGTTACAAACCTTCCCCCCTTAAAGAAATCTCATCCTTGAGATTTGGTGGCTCAGGGAACAAGTATGACTTGAGGACACCGTTTCCAACTTGGGTATCCATTTCCTTTATTTATTGTTCCCCTGAGAATTTCATATGATCTGCTTATCTTTGCTTGGGGGTGGTTTGCTTCACCTTTCCCAAATTCTGACGGGTTTTGCTCACACACCAAATCCTTTTGCTGACATTGATTCTTTCATATCTGAAGTGATATCCAATGGATCTGAGCATAAATTTCCTTTTGTCATGAAAACCTTAATACTTCTGTCATGGGGTTGCTTCAAATAAATGCAGGCCTTCTGGTTTCAATAAATGCTGAGAATTAATCATGGCCATCTTCTGACGGGATATGACTTCTCATAAGTGGTACTGATTTATTTTGATTTATTCCTTTGGCTCGAGCATGAGATATGTACCAAAGATCCGGCTGCCTTTTGTCGTGAACAATATAACGGTGTATGGAGTTTTAGCGGTGTCATACCTCAAATATTTACCTCTTGAGACTTGTCTGACAGGGGACTACCGGACAAATGCTTTTCCTGACAGACTGACCATGCACTTGATTCCGTCGGTGAGTATACCAGGTCTGTGTTGATTGTTCGGCTTTTGATTTTCTTGTTTTGTCGCTATATCCAGCGGGATATGAAATCCTTGTAAAACAAAGTAGGCCGCTGAGAGTATGCCTTCATGGATCCATATGTCATCATGGCCTTTAACTGACTTGGGTACCTAGAGCCTGATGGTCGTGCAAAAATTATCATACCTTTGCTATCAATCTCACCCTTTGACGGTCATGATTGTCTTTGTCAGGATACCTTACTGAAATAACTTGGCCATACATGTCCTTGATTCTTCGTATGGCCATGGATGTGGGTAGTGCAATATTTTTGCCATTATTCCTTGTGCTTGGGTTCCGCACGTATATGACATATACTCGGGGCTTGTAACTATACAGAGCTTGTTGTTGAGGCCAGTCATACAAGAGGGTGGCAAGAGTTCATAATATCACCTTGTTAGGCGCGGGAATAATTGCCTTGATGACCATTGTCAAGACTGTGGATTCTACATTGTCATCTTCGGATCTTGTTGATCATTGTATTACATGAGATGTATCTCTGCTCATTTTCCTTTGCCTGACTCGTGAGGTTGTGGGATCCTTACTTTCCTTAGGTATATCTGTTGGATCCTTGCCGCATCTCGTATGAGTGACTGATGTGACTGGGGATACATGCTCACCATATATCAGAACCATATGCGACCAAACATTTGATTTTTGAAGAAGACACATGCCCTGACTGAGTTGTGCTTCCGAAAACAATGTTGCGAGTTTGATTCTTGAGCGGTACTGCCATACATTGGCAACTCATCATATAACCTCTGAGGGCGGTGTAATGGTATGATACTGACGCAGACTGAATGGCTTACGAGAGAAGCCATCCAAGTAGCTTGCTGAGGAAGACTTGTTAACTTCTACTCTGGGTATCGTGCAGAAGAAGGCTCTATAGCTTACACACGAAGCTTGGTCTGATTGTTGAGCTGGGGAAGCCTGAGTTCCGTACTTGAGAAGCTTCTCCTCGGGTTTGCTTGTTAAGAAAAATTCAGTTTCGTTTGTCAGAAGCTTTTACCGATGTATCTTGCTGAGAAAGACCGGGTATCTTGGATCGGAAATTGTTCACATATCATGCCGACGAAAATTGAGGAGCCTTGCATCATAAATTTCTTCCGATAACGTGTGGAAGAGGACTGAGTTTCTTACATCCAAAGCTTCATACTAATATGCAGACTGAAATCTACACACACACCCATAATATTCTGTGGCTGATTATTTGCATGAGAAAATTTGTTTGACTGTCTTCCTTGAGCATATCACATTCTGACATTATTTCAGATGATAACATATTTCAAGCATCATGCATTGCTGAGCCAAAATTTTGTATATGATCCATACCTTTGACTAAAAATATACCGTTGAGCTTGCACCTGACTTGTCTTGCTGCTGACTTGATCATTACTGCTGCGAGGATTTTGTACTGATGTAGACTTGAGTTATCAGTACTGTTGTGAGGAGTGCACACTAATGCAAAATTTGATTATCAGCCTCAAGATCACATATTCCCCATTTCACTGCAGTTGGCTGAGAATTCCATTCTGTTTAGCTGAGTTTCCAAATATTTGAACTCCTTATTACTTCTTCGAGTCCGGTGTCACTTGATGAGCAACTCTTTATAGGGGGAAAATAATGTAACACCGGGGCCCAAAATAAAGAAGCAAAAGAACACTCAACTAAAAAAGCAAACAACAATAATCAATTCACACACAATCAATGTCACTTATTACTGCTAGTCACACAATATGCATGCCTACTTAAGCACACAAATCTCGCGGGATCTGCGGTTCTAATATCTAGCATGATGTGATGATGTGCGCGAGGACGACTAAAGGTGTGGAAGAATTGGTGTAAACAGCGCTACACCAAGTGCTAGCTTAGCCAGGTAGAAACCTGGACTAGCTCGGAGGCAAGGACGTACTTGGTAACCATGTAGCAGGACACGAATGTCGCGACCACATTATTATCAAGCAGACAGAAAATATCCGTACTCGTCCAAGAAATAAGGATAGTGGGGAAAAACTGAGTCTGTTGGCATTGCCCTTTCGTGATGACTAAGATCATTAAGGGTTGCCAACACGACAAAATAAAAAGGACGATCCGGGATAGAAGCATGCCTACCACCGAAACAAAATGGGGCTGAAAGAAAGAAATCGCGCGATACCTGAGCACCATTTTTGCAAACAGTGTCGGGACCACTTGGCATCACTCCGCTCGGACGGAAATGACGCCAAACACCGAAGGACGAGTAAGAAAAGAAAACTGGAGAAATACAAAAGGCTGAGCTGTAGTGGATCCGAACCGATGCCATCTACACTCACCAGATAAATCGTCAGTAGCAAAATAATAAGGCTATATGCATGCTATGAAACAAACAAATGCAGCAACCAAATGCAACAAACAAGGTAGACTCTATACTACCAATTACTACCGGTTTCTACCGCTCGCGCTGACTAGGGCGTCCTACAGCCAGACCGGCTCTGATACCAAGCCCTATGGCACCCCGGCTCAGAGAAATCGGAACGCCCCGTATTCCAGCCCAGAGATCGAGGAGAAGTCTTTGGAATACGGCACTGCTTAACATAGAACAAATCAGCTCTTTTTACAAAATATTAATAAAATGGTCTGATGTTACAAAGAAGCACATCAGCACGGCAACACTACGCCTGCGATAGTACACTTGCTCTATACTAGCAGCGGAACAACTCGAAGCAGCGGAATACTTCTAGCAGCAGAACTACGACGAAGGTGGTGAATCTCCACTCCGCAGGGACTCTGGCTGGGACACGATCCAGCTCGCACGCACGGCAACCTCGACAAGCAATCAAGCATACATGGCATCACCTGCAATCTGGCATGACATGCCAGGTCAGTACATTGAATGTACATGCAAGCTCACAACAACCATAAACATCAAGGCAAGACAATAACATAGCATTAACAGGGTAATTAATTAACAACTACCATGATGAAGCAACTACTAAGCATGGTATGAAACTAATACAATACTAATAAATCACCATCCCAGATCTCCATAACCATATCTCCCTTGGCTAACCGGCCAAGCAATATACTATCTCGATCACCTCGTGATCAAAACATTCACATGATCACCTCGTGACCACATCAGAAACTGAATTATCATCCTCGAGATCATACCAACATCATCATCAACATCCTGCCTGAATGTTACTGCTCACATTATCAACATATACATCACCTATAAGTCATTCCGTCATGTGAGTGTTGATCGAATGGTGTGACCTAGTACGAACTTATGCCCATGACCGAGGACGCGGCTATCGATAGTTTAAACAAACACTCTGTAGAGGTAGCGCACTGTACCCACACCACGGAACCCATGGCCTCGCACTCCCATTCGAGTGGACCAACGGCATTCCGACAAAACCGATCTACTACCATGACACTCCCCCAGCCACTCCGACCAACACACCCTTTGGTTTCAGTCTGGGTGGCCCCGTGCCTACCAAAGGCACCAACGGCCACCGTCGTGGCAAACAAAAACGGTCCCAAACGGGGACAAAAGCGCGCAAAATCCAACTACGGGCACACAGGGCTTATGTCCGCCTACCTGTTCAGGGTAGTGCGCGCCCATAACCTTCCCTCATTGGAGGCACCAGCGAGAGACACGGCAATAGCATCGCATTAGGGCCTTCCCATAAAGGGAAATGTGGTTGCACTGGAGAAAGCCCGGTTTGGTGGCACCTGACCAACTTAATACGGGAATTTATCCCCAAAAATATAACTGTGATAACTGATACTCCGATATCAACTATCAGACTATAATCCAAGTTACAGAAATATCCAACAAATAATCTGAGCATAATATCATCGTATCAAAATATTCCAAGGATAGCGTAACATTTCTATCATGATGAATCTGAAAACAACAACTCTACTACTCCAATAACAAGAACAAAGCTATCCAGCTAAGATCCACACGTCAACATCAGCTCCGAAATTAATACTCCAAGCAACATTAACAAAACATCGACTAGCATCACGAAAATAATCATACTAACCACTAATAATCCAAAGGCAGCATGACTTCCAAAGTAATACTCCAAAATAAAATAACAGATATCATCATGAAAACAATCATAATATCAACCACTAATACTCCAATGGCAACATGATACTCATCAACTACAAACATAACTCCTAGTAATCCAAACAATATCATGATAACAACAAGATCAAAATAATACTTCGAGAAAATGCCATGCACAAAGTCATGTAGCTAAAGCAATATTTTAAGCAAGTTCAAATAGATTAAACCATGTCATTGCATTACAGTGATGCAAATGGAGGGTGTGGCTTGCCTGGGGTAGAAAAAATCACCGGGAGAAAGTGCGAGAAGCTCGCGGAACGAATTGCCGAAAATCTTTCTCTCTCGGGGAGGGGCTGAATAAGGGCAAGGGCATATTGGTCATTTTCAGAATGTCAAAACATGGTGAAAATGATTCCATTGGAACGGGCTCGATGAAACGAAGAAGTGGGCTTTGGATTCACCTGATTTGGAGCTACGGGTAAAAAGATAGGATAGTTTTCTGCCAGGGACCCATCTGTAAATAAAATCATCACAAACAGGCCCTTAGCCGGAAAAACTGAAAGCGCACTCCAGGAAATACGCCTCCTCCTCTGGAAAACGTATTCCTCGTTGTAACAGAGAGAAATACGCCTTCAGTAAAGGAAAGCGTACTTTGGCTGAAGTGGAAGCATAATACCCTTTCCGAAGAAGAAAAAAATGCCTAAGAATTCGTCTCCACTTATCTGACATGGCGGGGCGGTGCCTATGCATGTGTGGCTGACGCGTGGGGCCCGCGGCCAGCTGGCAGGAGGGGGTGTCGCCTCCTTCTTCTCCTCGCGCTCGTCCGACAGGGCAGAGCAGGAGCTCATCACCGGCGCTCGTCCCGGCTATCTGGACCATCCCCGACGACGCTCCGCACACCGGCAAGTTCAGGGAGGCGAGGCGCTCCTGCCTGGGCCCTTCACGCTTGCCGAGGTGCACCAGAGAGAGAGAGCAGCCTTGGCCGGGGCGGACGGGGCTCTACGGGCTCCGGCGAACTCGTGGCCAGAGGCCACCGGAGAAGGAATGGGGGCACTAGGGTGGATCTAGCGTGGATGAGGAGGCCTCTGGTGGTGCTAGAACGGAGGGAGAGAGCTCGACTCACTCAGATTTAGGCCGGAGGGGGCGGCGGCCATGGCGGATGGAGGACGAACAGAGGGGCTTCGGTGCTCGGGGAAGAGGTTTGGGAGGGGTAGTGAAGTGAGTCAAAGGAGATGGTGAGGTCGAGAGGCCTCGGGGTGGGCTTATATAGGCGGGGAAGGAGGGGGTCGAGCTGGCGTCGCCGCGGACGCGTTCCCACGCTCGCGAGCTCGGAGGTAGATGACGTAGGAGGAGCAGTGGAGGTTCTCACGGGGCAGAGGCGGCCAAGGGACGCAGGGGAGAAGCGGCCGAGGAGGAAGACTACGGTCGGTGCACTGTGCTCTCGTGGGCGTTCGGCTGCGAGCGTCGGTGTAGAAGCAGAAGGAGGGGGAGAGGGGTCCAGGGGAACGGCGACGACACGGGCCAGCTGCTGGACACGCTCACGCGCACGAAGCCGACGAGGGGGAGAGGGGCCGGAGCTAGAAGACGCTCTGGGCGCGGCCAACGGCAGTAGAGCGCATGCACTGTTGTGCTATTAACGCGGTTACCGCGTGCACTGGCATGTAGCGGGGGCAATGAGCTGGAACGTGTTGTCTAGTGGTAAGTTCTTCCAAGGGAGATTTCAACTGCGGTGGTAGATCGATGAAAAATGCTCTGGTTAAATGGTAATCATCGTCTGAAGTTTACTACAGTAAACTTTGCCGTGCACTGGTGATCAACAGGGAAGTGATTGTGGTTAATGGAGTTGTCTGGGGTGATTAACTACGGAAGGACTATGATCCTGGATGTTTTGGAGCATAATGGAGCACAAACTAATATAGTTGCTGTGTAACCCCAAAATTGGTCCAAAAACAAGATTTGGATGATGCACTCACATGGTGATGCCAATTGAGCTGAAATTTGGCAAGGCTTAGTTATTTGGTCATAAGAAGATGCTGTAAAAAGTTTGCACCAAATGGAATCACCAAAATGGTACTTCCTTCACAGTTATTCCCTGTGTCCAGAAACTTGCAAAATTTCTAGAGAAATAATGGCTAGATGAATTGATCCCAAAATTGGTGGAGAGATGTTTTATGGTCAAGAGAAAGCTCTGGTAAATTTTCAGCTAAAATGAAGCAATATAAAATATACTTGCTTCACAACCTTAAAATATTGACAGAATCAAAGATTTGATCCTGTGCTCACATAGATCAAGGGATGGAGCTGCAATTTTGAGGAGTGTGCTAATATTAGAACATGAAGGAGTGTGCAAAATTTCAACTCATTTGGATAACTCTAGCTAGTACTTCCTTCACAATGCCTTCTGTCTGACAGAAAGTTTGAAAATTTGCTGAGGAAGATTGGCTAGGAAAATAAAGTTGAATTTTGGCATGAGGCAATGATTTGGACATAAGAGAATGCCCAAAAGGTTTGGGAGCAATCAGGAAAGGATAGGTGGCACTTCCTTCACAGAAAGCCACACTGGTCAGAAATGAAGAATAATTATTGGAGAATTATTCTTGGGCTAGGACTGGAAAGTTTGGGCATATTTGAGCAACATATGACCCAAAGAAATTATGAGAATTAATTGGGATTTTTGGGAGTGACAGAAATATAGGTTGCTTCACAACGTAGGGTAGATAGGGTTATTCCTTTAATAGAAAAAGGAATATTCCCTAGAAAAAGATTTTAGGGTTTGGTCTAAAGTGAAGTGACATGATCTTGGAAAGGTTTTGAGAATGATGAGCCACTTGGGAGGGGAAATGAGGATGATTTCCCAGGTGGCAAGGCCACAGAACCACTCCCAAAAGAAAACAGAGCAAAAACCAATAAATCAAAAAGAAAAAGAAAAGGGCCAAAAACCAGGCTGTTACACTTCGGTTTCACACTAAAGGTCTTGAGCCATAAGCCGAAGTGTGGGGGAATACGAAGGAAGGCCTCGCACATGATGACAAATGACGAGATGTGGAGGAAAGAATCTGGGGCTAGATCGTGAAAATCTAGTCCGTAATAAAACATGAGCCCCCGGACAAAAGGATGAAGAGCAAATCCTAGCCCTCGGAGGAAGTAAGAGATGAATACTACCCTCTCGCCAGATCTGGGAGTCGGAATAACCTGTCCTTGAATAGGAAGTCTGTGGGGCATCTCCGCGGTCAGATATCTGGCCGCCCGGAGCTTCACAATGTCCTCCTCTATAACGGAGGAAGCCACCCATCGGCCCTGCGGGTTGGTTCCGCACATGATTAGGAAGCTTGAAGCAATGAAGTCGAACCTTGGGTGCTAGAGCTCGAAGTTGGAAAGGCCGGGGAAAGGGTTGGCGTAAAATAAGACGGCCCTTGGCTCCTTTATAAACGCAACGGGTATCGAAGGCCTCCTCCTAAGCCTGAAAACCTTCCTATTCCTAAGGAATCTTTCCAGAGGAATGGTTGGGTTACCCACGCTCGTATTGATGAGAATCTCGCAATAAGGGGACACGATCTCTACTTCGACAAGACGTGCCAATAAAAACCATGCCTCGAAACATGGAACGGCAGGACAAGAATAATGACCGGACAAGCGTGATGTCATGTTACAAAAAGTTGTCAGCAGATTGGACTCGTGAAATATTATACTCTCTGCGGTTGTGTGTGGAACTTGTGTTGCAGATCCGGACACGTTCGTTGTGTCCGAAGACTATCTTGGAGTATTCGGAAGGGGAACCCGCCTTGCAATGCCGAATACAATCTGCGCGGCGGACACATCATCGTTGAAGCCTGGTTCAGGGGCTACTGAGTGAGTCCTGGACTAGGGGGTCCTCGGGCGTCCGACCTGTTGGACATGGGCCAGACTAATGGGCTGTGAAGATACAAAGACCGAAGACTTTTTACCCGTGTCCGGATGGGACTCTCCTTGGCGTGGAAGGCAAGCTTGGCGACTAAAAATGAAGATTCCCTTCTCTGTAACCGACTTTGTGTAACCCCAGTCCCCTCCGGTGTCTATATAAACCGGAGGGCTTAGTCCGTAGAGGATATACAATTATAGCCATACAGGCTAGACTTCTAGCGTTTTAGCCATTACGATCTCGTGGTAGATACACTCTTGTAATACTCATATTCATCAAGATCAATCAAGCAGGAAGTAGGGTATTACCTCCACAGAGAGGGCCCGTGTCGTGGTACTAAGACTGACAGTAGAATGGGGGGTAGGTATGAGGAGGCAAGATCCCAGCTATGGTGAAGTTGTACACACAAGATTTACGAGTTCAGGCCCTTCACGGTGGAAGTAATAGCCCTACGTCTCGGTGCCCGGAGGCGGTCGACTGGATTATATGTGTGTTGAGTTACAGAGGGTGCAAACCCTTGTCCCTGAGGAGGGAGTGGCTTATATATAGTACACCTGACCCCTCAGGCCCTCAGTTACACAGGGTTTAAGGTACATAAAGATGGGGCATTTCTGGTAACGCCAGTAATAAAGTGACATAAATGACCATTAAGTCTACAAAGTAAACGTCCGACCGTTGCTATACAGAGTGGCTTTAGGTCTTCTGGTCGTCGAGTGATAATTGCTGCGGTCGAGTGACTTTGAGTCTTCCGAGTGGAATGCTTCTAGTCGAGTGGATGATGATATCCCTCGAATGCTTCTGGCTTTAGGGTGATGTCCTAGGGGAGGGTGTCTAGGTCAGGCCTATGACCCTACCCTAGGTATATAGCTTCATCGTTAGCCCCCGAATGGTTTAGGGTTCGAGTGGAGAAGGAGTTGAGAATACCTCCGACTCAATTCTTGCGCTTCGGAAGCGTCTTACTAGGATCAAATGAACAATCACGATGACTTCAACTTATTTTTCAGGTGCCTTGATCCATTCTTAGTTTGTCGAGTGAACTTTTACTGAAAAGCTTCGAATGTTGATATGGAAAAAATCCTCCGTCTGACAGGTTGCTCTGCTGCTTGCGGATCTTGCGGGATTAGAATTTCGGGAAGCGCGCGGGGTGGAGGAGGCCGCGGTAATCAGAGAAGATTAGGCAGGGGCGCCTCGATCCCCATGCGACCTTTTTCGCCACGTACCGTGCGATCTCGGAAGACTGTTGCGGGATTTGACGGGATTGCTTGGACCCACAAGTCAGCCACTCGGGAGAAGACCTCATATAAGGCAACGCGGCTGGGGTTTTCTACACAGTGCGCCTCATTCTTCCCCTTTCTCCCCTGTTTCTCCACCGTATCCACTTCTGCTCTCGGCGCCGCTGGCTCGCTCGAGCTCCGTGTACTGCAATGGGGAAAGAGAAGACGACGGCCTTGGAGCGCGCAAAGAAGGCGACGGCGAAGGCGAAGGGGAAGAAGACCAGCCGGGGCGGATCTTCATCGAGATCCGGCCTACCGCACGGCTGGATCCAGGGCGATTGGATTCGGTTGACGATCTGAAAAGATGACATCGATGATCTGGTTGAGGGGGGACTTATTCCCCACGGATCAGGGCGGCTCCCGGAGGACGAGACCGAGCCGCGGCCGCAGGAGGGTGAGTGTGTCCTCCTCGCCACCCACGTCGACCGTGGTTTTTCTTTGCCTCCCCACCCTTTCTTCCGGGGTTTCTTGAACTTCTTTGGAGCGCAGCTTTATCACTTTTCCCCCAACACCATCGTGTACCTTGCTGCATTCGTGTCCATGTGCGAGAATTTCCTGGGTTGTCGACCACACTGGGGACTCTTCAAGCACATTTTCACGTGTCGTTCTCAGTCGGTCAAGGAGGCCAATCCGAGTGACAAGAGGACGCATGTGATCCAGATGTGTGGGGGTCTCGGGATTCAAATGAGAGGTAAAAGCACTTTCCCAGCCATGATCCTTCCCGAGTCAGTCAGAGGGTGGCAGTCGACCTGGTTCTACTGCAAAGACCGGCCGACTCCAGGTCAGTCGACGGGACTTCCCCCCTTTTCCGTCGCTCGAGTCAAGAAGCCCTCCACCTTGAAAGTGACCCTGGGGGAGAAAGCGGAGGTGAAGGTACTGGTCGAGCGAGTGGTCCAGCTCGTCCGTGATGGCGTGACCGGCATGGATCTGTTGGAGGTCTTCCTCATACGACGCATTCAGCCACTTCAAGCTCGTGACCATCCGATGTGGATGTATTCGGGCATTGATGATAGCACTCGGATCCACCCAAAAGAAGTTGACGAGGATACAGTGGAGCAGTGGCTGAGGGGTATCACTGGCAACAAGGATAACCCCAGGGGGTCCAGGAGGATCCCTCCACTCGACAACTCGTATGAACCAGACAAGGTCCAACTCTAAATTCCCGAGTGTTTTCTTGATTTATCATGTAATTGTTTGTTGTGAACCGACTGATTTTTTTGTTTCGCTTGTTGTCTTTCAGGCCCTTACTGTGATGTACTAGATGCCCAACGGGGAGCAGGAGCAGGATCCAGAGGGGGAGGTGAGCGGAGGCGAGAGCGGCGAGTGGCACTCTGATGGAGAAGAGGACGAGGAGAGCGACGACCCGAGTGATGAAGAAGAGGTCGACTCACCTCCCCGTAGGGAAAGGCGATCCAAGCACACTCACGATCCGGCAAGCATCCGTGGTAAAGCGACTGCGCAGACCGGGCAGTCGTCAAAGCGCCCTCGAACATCTTCTCCTGCGCCGACTAAGAAGGCACCGAAGCAACCGAAAGCTGCGCTGTCAAAACCGCAGAAGGCCCTGCCCAGGATCAAAGTGGACATCCCCATTGCTTCCGGGTAATTTCTGAATTTGACTCCTTAATTTGGCACGACTCGTTCTTTGGTCGACTTACTTCCCCGTTCTGACCGAGTGGATTTTGAATCTGCAGTGCTGCTACTTCTGGGACTTCTGCTCATAAAAACGAAGATGAGGACATGGAAGATGCGGTCACTTCTAACCCAGCTATGGTCTTTGCAAACTTGTCTTTATTTTCTCAATCTTGTTGTTGGTCGACTGAATTCTCGTGATTGACTCTTTTTGCAGCTCCTCCCAATGTTATTGATCTCCCAGACGACGAAGAGGATGTGCCGCTGAAGCCCTTGGGAAGGAGAAGCAGGAAGACGTCATCTGGCAAGACGCCTCAGAAGACGCCGGTGATGGAACCGATAATCCAGGAGGCTGGCGATGCCAATCGGACTTCTGTCACCTTTGATGTACCACTGTCGAGTGCTCAACCTTCAGCGTCAACCGCGCAGACTCCAGCTGAACCACCTTCACTTTTTGCTGCACATCATGTCCTAGAGGACCAGGTGGGTGCTGCCAAGGAGGCTATACGTCAGGCGGGTATTATGATGGAGCAGATGAAGATGGTCCGGGAGGCCAGCCAAGCTGCTTATGACGCCAGCTCAGCTCTCCAGAGCAACGTCCAGGTTAGTAGATTACCGACTGACTCTTTAGCTGTCGCTTGTTCTGTTAGGATATGCTACCTGAAAACTTTCTTTGAAGGATCTTTCCATCCGTCCACGTTTTGCATTAGTACACCCACTGGGTGTTTTGACATGCCGTTGAGTAGATTTGTGTCTTGAGTCGACTAATTTATGTTGATTGAATCTTTGAACCAGTGGGGGCACGCTAAGTGCACCCACTGGGTGTAGTCCCCGAGACCATAGGTTGACTGCAGGTAGTCGACTCGGTCTGAGAATCGGAATTTTCTCACTCGACCTGGACGAACCGTGTCGAGTGGAACATGAGCCAGTGGGGGTATGCTAAGTGCACCCACTGGGTGTAGTCCCCGAGACCATAGTGGATTGCGGGCAGTCGACTGTGGTCTGAGAATCACTCTTCTCTCTCTTTTGTTTACACTCGGTCTGGGCGGACCATGTCGAGTGGAAATTGGACCAGTGGGGGCACGCTAAGTGCACCCACTGGGTGTAGTCCCCGAGACTACTATTGGATGTTTGATTCAGCAGTAGTCTTAGAACCTGTTGAATTTATCACTCTATTGTTCTGAAGTAACCAATCTTTTCACCTGCCGACTGACTATCCTTTGATTACAGAAATCCTATGAACTTGGAGCTCATTTTGCTAACCTAGAGCAGAAGCACATTCAGCTCAACCTCGACCTGGAGCTAGCCAAAACAAACTTGCAGAAGGCCAAGGACGAAGCTGCTGGTATGAAAAACTCGTCGACTGCTTATTTATTGAACTGGGTGTTATTTGCTTTTTCTGAACCGAGTGTTGCTTCTTTCAGAAACACTAAACCAAGCTCTGGCGAAGAAGGATCAAGACCTTGTAGCTGTGCAGAAAGCGGTTGAAGATAAAACTGCACTGGCTGACCAAAAGCTGGCTTCAGTCGGCAAGCTGGAAGAGGAGAATGCCAAGCTGAAAACTTCCCTTGATGAAGACAACAAGGAGGCGACTCGTCTGAAGAAGGACAAGAAGAACCTGACCGAAAAGATGGAAGGCATAGCTCGCAAGCGGGACGATCTGGAGAATTATCTGGGAGGGCTTGCCAAGAAGCTGTACATCATGCTCGAAGGTGCTTTCCTTTGTCTGACTGACTTGTTGCTGTCGACTCGATATATAACCATTGACTCATCGTTGTATTGTGTGTGCAGAATTTTGCCAGAACTTCGAGGAAGAAACTATACGAGTTGAAACGAGCTTGGACCCCATCCTCTCTCCTATAAAGGATGA
This sequence comes from Triticum aestivum, assembly GCF_018294505.1. Classification (NCBI taxonomy): domain Eukaryota; kingdom Viridiplantae; phylum Streptophyta; class Magnoliopsida; order Poales; family Poaceae; genus Triticum; species Triticum aestivum. The sequence goes on along the minus strand of NC_057799.1, from coordinate 411,126,186 downwards.
AGCTGCTATGAACGTGCTCCGACTGGAATCCCGTGTCGCTGGCATTGTCGACTATCTAGCTCGATTGAAAGTCACGGTGTCGCGAATTGACATGGCACTCTGGCCAAGGGCGACGCTCCAGAATGACCTCGAGTCTCTGATGGCTCAACTTAATGAGGTTCCTGGTCGAGTGCAGGAATGGAAGAAATCTTCTGCTCGATGCGGTGCTGATGTGGCTCTGTCTCTGGTTCGTGTCCACTGCAAGGAAGCGCGAGAAGAGAAGCTAGCAGCAATCAAGGTTGCCAATACCAAAAGTCACGACTTCCAATCCTTCATGGAAACCTTCATCGCCGCCGCCACTCGAATTACTGACGGAATCGACCTGGACGAGTTCATCGAGCCTGCTAGCCCACCTCCTGCGGAGTGAACAAACTTTATGCCTCACCTTAAATTTGCCTCGGAATTGTAACGCCCACGATGCGGCTATATCTCCCACGTGTCGAGGCACGACTTAGAGGCATAACCGCATAGTGGTTTTGTCGCAAGAAGGGTCATCTTCACACAATCCCATGTAATGAACAAGAATGGGATAAAGAGTTGGCTTACAATCGCCACTTCACACAATACATAAATATCATCATACAGCATCCAAAATACAAACATATAGACCGACTACGGTCAAAATCCAGATGAAAATAAGACAACCCCAAATGCTAGATCCCCGATCGTCCCAACTGGGCTCCACTACTGATCATCAGGAAAAGACACATAGTAACGACCACGTTCCTCGTCGAACTCCCACTTGAGGTCGACGCCATCGTCTGCACTGGCATCGTCGGCACCTGCAACTGGTGTTGGAAGTATCTGTGAGTCACAGGGACTCAGCAATCTCACACCCGCGAGATCAAGACTATTTAAGCTTGTAGGACAAGAGGTGCAAAGAGGTGGAGCTACAGCGGCAAAACATATATGGTGGCTAACTTGCGCAAATGAGAGCGAGAAGAGAAGCAAAGGAACGGACGTCATCTAGCAATGACCAAGAAGAGGTCCTGAACACTTACTTACGTCAAACATAACACAGACCGTGTTCACTTCCCGGATTCCGCCGAGAAGAGACCATCACGGCTACACACGCACTTGGTGTATTTTAATTGGTCAAGTGACAAGTTATCTACAACCGGACATTAACAAATTCACATCTGCCTCATAACCGCGGGCACGGCTTTCGAAAGATAATACCCTGCAGGGTGTCCCAACTTAGCCCATCATAAGCTCTCACGGTCAACGAAGGATAAACCTTCTCCTGGAAAGCCCCGATCAGTCTCGGAATCCCGGTTTACAAGACATCTCGACAATGGTAAAACAAGACCACCAAAGCCGCCCGAATGTGCCGACAAATCCCGCTAGGAGCTGCACATATCTCGTTCTCAGGGCACAGCGGATGAGCCAGACGTTGGGTAAGCATAGACCCTCGGTTGCCCAGGGGCCCGCAGGACTCGCTCGGTTCGGACCAGCACTCGAAGGAGCACTGGTCCGGGGGGGTTTAAAATAAGATGACCCTCGGGCTCGCGAAAACCCGGGGGAAAAGGCTTAGGTGGAAAATGGTAAAACCAAGGTTGGGCCTTGCTGGAGGAGTTTTATTCAAGGCGAACTGTCAAGGGGGTCCCATAAATCACCCGACCGTGTAAGGAACGCAAACTCAAGGAACATAATCCCGGTATAACAGTAACTAGGGCGGCAAGAGTGGAACAAAACACCAGGCATAAGGCCGAGCCTTCCACCCTTTACCAAAATATATAGATGCATTAATTAAATAAGAGATATAGTGATATCCCAACATATCCATGTTCCGACATGGAACAAACTTCAACTTCACCTGCAACTAGCAACGCTATAAGAGGGGCTGAGCAAAAGCGGTAACATAGCCAAACAACGGTTTGCTAGGAAAGGATGGTTAGGGGCTGACATGGCTAAAATAGGAGACATGATATAGCAAGTGATAGGTAGCGAGCATGGCAATAGAGCGAACAACTAGCATAGCAAAGATAGAAGTGATTTCGAGGGGTGGTCATCTTGCCTGCAAGATTCTCAGAGTTGTCGAAAGCTTGATCCTCGTAAGCGTACTCGACAGGTTCCTCGTTCACGAACTCGTCTCCCGGCTCTACCCAAGACAAGAACACAAACAAACGGAACCACAATCAACAACGAGAAATGCACAAGCAACATGATGCAAGACATGTATGATATGCAAGATATGGTATGCGATGCGTATGCGTGCTCCGGAAGGAAAAGATGAACATGGCAGTAACTTGGCAAACCAAGCATGCCACTGGAAAGATGAGATGATTTCGGTCGAAATCGATATAAAGATCACCGGAATCGGATGCACGGTTTGCAAATGGCGAGCAAAACAAGAATGACACTAATCTGCGATTAACAGCAAGATAGCACTTAAAATACAACAAGTAACAATGCTACAGCACCCCAACATAGCAACAAAGCACATGGCAGTAATCTACAGGAGATGCTTGACAAAAGATGAACACTGAGCTACTGCTAGTTCATAACATATCAAGCTCAAACAAGCATGGCAAAAGTGTAAAAGATTACAGGTTCACAGACTTAGTGGAAAACTGGACATGGCAGAAATCAGCATCAGGTAGCAATGTTCAGAGCACGAAATCAACATGCTACAGGAACTTAACATAGCAAAACAAGGCATGGTAGAGTTCTACTAAATGCACATGACAAAAGTCCCTTACTGACCATAAGCCAAAAAGGACCAGAAGAAATGATGGCACGCATGTAAACATAGCAAGTTTCGTTATCAGGTTTCGGACTTAGCAGAAAAACAGAGCATGGTATAAATATTAATATGTAGGCCTCTTTGTGAGCTTGATGCACTCACTACAGAGCAATGCATGAAAAACCAAGCATACCTACAGCAAGATGGCATGTTTACAAAGCTATCCATGGCAAGAAATATTACTTAGCATGTATGGATCAACTACAATAAGCTTGGCAAAAATGCATGTCATGTTAAGAATCTGCCAGAAATATTTTATAGCAAAAGTAGAGCAAGATTGAGTCATGCTATGGTGCTCTAAAATTGCAAACAATTGCAGGAATGGATCAATTACAACTATAGCTACAAAACATCCTTACTGAACATCTCCAAAATATGCATGGATCTCTCTGTAGCATCAAGTTTACATGGCAACAAAATAACAGCAGACAAAGACTACGGAGAAATCACTAGTCCCTGAAATCAGAAATATTACGGGGCCTACTTTGCATGCTTGCTTGCTAGTCACCACAGAGATCACAAAAATACATGGAATACACCACTGGAAAGACGGCATGGCATACTTCAAAACACATGTAGAGCTCATGGCTCATGAGATGCACAGAATAAATGATACAAAAATGACAAATCTCCAAGTTCTGTTAAGAACCAGAGGATAACAGCAACTAGCCCTCTTCCAACAGAGATTTGGGCATCAAGATGACCTCTAATGAACATGGTGCAATTGAACAAAATGAAGAGCATCACGAGGCGAACAATTTGACATATTATCACGCATGAATCGGAGCTACATGCAAGAAGTTATGGAGCTGTGAACAGAGACATATGCTGTAGAAAGAGCCAAGACTTAGGGAAAAAAGAGGGGTGAGAGAGTCAACCCGTACAGTAGCTCGATCCAGATCTGGCGCTGTCCGGCTCGTCCTCGTCGGCGGCGAAGGAGGAGAGGCGAGGCGCGGCCAGAGGGAGAGGAGGAGGGAGGCCGACGGAGGAGAGGGTCGCCGGCGGGGCGGCGATGACCGGCGGCTGGCGCGCGCGGCGGGGACGGGCGCGAAGGCGGCGGTGGCCCAGGCATGTGCGGCAAGGCGCGGCACGGGGCACGCGGCGGCGGGCGGCGCGGCCCTCAGTGGCGGCGGCGCGGGGAACCGCGCGGAGGCGAACGGGCCGGGAGGCGACGGAGGCGGGCCGCGGGGGGCCTGCACCGGGCCTCCGGGCTCCGCGGCGGCGGCGACGGGCACGCCACGTGGCAGTTCCGGGTTGGAGGGGCGCGGCGGTGCGGACGTGTCCGTCGGTGGCAGTTTTGTCCGGCGGCGCGCGGAGGAGAATTTTTAGGGTTGGACTGCGAATGTATACGGGAGGGGATGCACTTATATAGCTAGAGGGAGCTAGGAGAGTCCAAATGAGGTGCGGTTTTCGCCCACACGATCGTGATCGAACGACCTAGAGCATGGAAGAGAGTTTGGTGGGCTTTGGGCTGGTTTTGGAGGGGGGTTTTGCTGGACACTCAAATGGACATTGCGGAGGCCCGGTTAACCGTTGGAGTACCAAACGACCTCCGAATGGAACGAAACTTGACCGGTAGTCTCCGGGTGGTATATTAAGACCACTTGACAAGCCTCGGTCCATTCCGAGAAAGTTTGACACACGCACACGAAAGAAAACAAGAGGGGTGCACCGGAGGAGATAGGAGCGCCGGATTGGAAAACGGACCACGGGGAAAATGCTCGGATGCATGAGACGAACACGTATGCGAATGCAATGCACATGATGACATGATATGAAAATGCATGACATGACAAAATACAAAACGAAAGACAAAAACCCGACAACGGAGGAAAAAACAAAACACATAGCCGGAAATGGCAAGAGTCGGAGTTACAAATATGGCAAGTTACATGCGGGGTGTTACAGGAATGCCGAGTGATTTTGTAACCGTTAAACTCCTTCGGGCTTGATGCTCATGTACTTTAATCCGTGGTCTGGAACCTTAGGATTTATCTGAACTTGGTTTATCTCTGAATATGCTTGTGTTTGTCTTCGAGTGGAACTTGTTCTTCACTCGGAATAGTCTTTGTACTTGTGATGCAGCTCTGAGGAGAAGGTCACAGTCGACCTCCACCTCGTCGTCCTTGCGGATCAGGATGGAGCGCACATTGTACTTATGGCGCAGCTCTGAGGAGAAAGCCGCAGTCGACCTGCACCTCATCATCCTTGCAGATAAGGATGGAGCGCACATTGTACTTGTGGCGCAACTCTGAGGAGAAGGTCGCACTCGACCTACACCTCGTCGTCCTTGTGGATCAGGATGGAACGCACATTGTATTTATGGCGCAACTCTGAGGAGAAGGTCGCGGTCTACCTGCACCTTGTCGTCCTTGTGGATCGGGACGGAGCGTGTGGCCAAGTCCCCGAGCGAGAAGATAGGTTCTCACTCGGAACGTGTTTTATACTTAGGCGAGTACCGGACTGTAGCTAAGCCCCCGAGTGAGAGGGTTGCTCACCACTCGGTAGGATTTTTCAAACTTAGGCGAGTACTGGACTGCAGCTAAGCCCCTAAGTGAGAGGGTTGCTCACCACTTGGTAGGATTTTTCAAACTTAGGCGAGTACTGGACTGCAGCTAAGCCCCCGAGTGAGAGGGTTGCTCACCACTCGGTAGGATTTTTAAAACTTAGGCGAGTACTGAACTGCAGCTAAGCCCCCGAGTGAGAGGGTTGCTCACCACTCGGTAGGATTTTTCAAACTTACGCAAGTACTGGACTGCAGCAAGGCCCCCGAGTGAGGGGGTTGCTCACCACTCGGTAGGATTTTTCAAACTTAGGCGAGTACTGGGCTGCAGCTAAGCCCCCGAGTGAGAGAGTTGCTCAGCACTCGGTAGGATTTTTCAAACTTAGGCGAGTACTGGACTGCAGCTAAGCCCCTGAGTGAGAGGGTTGCTCACCACTCGGTAGGATTTTTCAAACTTAGGCGAGTACTGGACTGCAGCTAAGCCCCCGAGTGAGAGGGTTGCTCACAACTCGTTAGGATTTTTCAAACTTAGGCAAGTAGTGGACTATAGCTAAGCCCCCGAGTGAGGGGGTTGCGCACCACTCGGTAGGATTTTTCAAACTTAGGCGAGTACTGGACTGCAGCTAAGCCCCCGAGTGGGAGGATTGCTCACCATTCGTTACGTTTTTCAAACTTAGGTGAAACGGATTCGTAGCTAAGCCTCCGAGTGAGAGGCTTGCTCATCACTCGGCAGGATTTTCTTTTTTGGAACTTAGGCGAAACGGATTCGCAGCTAAGCTAAGGCACCCACTGGGGGATTTAGGATACATAAGAAAAAAAATCATTTAGGCGACTGTAAAACTGTGTCTTTGATAATCAAACTAGAAGGTATTTCTTATTACATCTCAACAGTCTGAATGCTTAAGTATAAAAGGGGCGGAGCAGCTCCGCATTCCAAGCATGTGGCTCTTCTTTATTGTGCTCGACATTGTAAAGGGGATATGCTCCGCTGTGGAGCACTTTGGTGATGATGAAGGGGCCTTCCCAAGCAGGAGCAAGCTTATGAGGTTTCTGCTGATCTACTCGAAGGACCAAGTCTCCCTCTTGAAATGCTCGACCCCTCACGTTTCTGGCATGGAACCAACGCAGGTCTTGCTGATAAATGGTCGACCGGGTTAAGGCCATCTCTCTTTCCTCTTCTAGGAGATCAACTGCATCTTGCCGAGCCTGTTCTGCTTCATCTTCTGAGAAAAGCTCGACTCGGGGTGCATTGTGAAGCAAGTCACTCGGAAGGACAGGTTCAGCCCCATAGACTAGGAAGAATGGAGTTCGACCAGTCGACCGGTTAGGAGTCGTCCTCAATCCCCAAAGAACTGATGGAAGTTCATCGACCCAGGTGCCTGCTGCATGCTTGAGGTCACGCATCAATCGGGGTTTCAGTCCTTTGAGAATCAATCCGTTTGCTCTTTCGGCTTGTCCATTCAACTGGGGATGAGCGACTGAAGCATAGTCAACCCGAGTGCCCTGGGAAGCGCATAAGGCTCTGAACTCATCAGAATCCAAGTTCGACCCATTATCTGTGATGATGCTGTGCGGGACGCCATATCTGAATGTTAACTCTTTGATGAAGCTGACGGCAGTACTTGCTTCGAGATTCTTGTTAGGCTTGGCTTTAATCCATTTGGTGAACTTGTCGACTGCTACGAGCACATGGGTGAACCCACTTCTGCCAGTCCTCGGAGGTCCAACCATATCTAATCCCCAAACAGCAAAGGGCCAGACGAGTGGAATGGTCTTCAAGGCTGATGCAGGCTTGTGAGACATGTTGGAGTAGAACTGGCAACCTTCACATTTGTCGACTATGTCTTTTGCCATTTCATTTTCTCGCGGCCAATAAATTCCCGCTCGGTATGCTTTGGCCACAATGGTCCGAGAGGACGCATGGTGACCACAGGTCCCCGAGTGGATATCGTTGAGGATCACTCGACCTTCTTCTGGTGTTATGCACTTCTGAGCAACTCCGGCAACACTTTCTCTGTAAAGTTTTCCACCCATTACTGTGAAAGCTTTAGATCGACGGACAATCTGACGGGCCTCTTCTTCATCCTCTGGGAGCTCTTTCCTGAGAATATGCAATGTATGGCATTGTCCAACCAGGAATGACGACCAAAACTTCCATAACCAAGTTCACCACGGCTGGGATCTCGACTTCAGTCGGATCAGTAGGGCTCTTAGGTTGTGGGGGCTCCTCCGTGAGGGGATCCTCTTGGACAGATGGTGTGTGAAGATGCTCCAAGAACACATTACTGGGAATAGGCTCACGCTTGGAACCTATCTTTGCCAAATCATCAGCTGCTTGATTTTTCAGTCGGGGTATATGATGGAGCTCTAACCCCTCAAACTTCTTTTCTAACTTTCTCACTGCATTACAATAGCTAGGCATAGCCGGGCGTGACGTCCCACTCCTTCATCACTTGATTAACCACCAAATCTGAGTCGCTGTAGACCATGAGGCGACGGATGCCAAGTGAAATGGCCATACGCATCCCGTACAGAAGTGCTTCATATTCAGCTTCGTTGTTGGAGGAATCAAAATGAATCTGAAGAACATAGCTGAGTCTGTCTCCTCGGGGGGATACCAAAACCACCCCAGCACCAGAACCATTCAACATCTTGGATCCGTCAAAGAACATGGTCCAGTGCTCCGAATGAATCTGAGTCAGTTGTTGCTGCTCAACCCACTTGACGAGGAAATCTGCTATTGCATGGGACTTGGTAGCTTTCTTTGCATCAAACTTGATATCCAGTGGAAGAAGTTCAATCGCCCACTTTGCCACTCCACTAGTTGCATCTCTGTTGTTCAGAATTTCTGACAATGGTGTGTCGCTGACGACTGTAATGGAATGATCAGAAAAATAGTGTGCAACCTTCTTCGTGGTCATGTAAATCCCATAGACAAGCTTCTGATAATGTGGATATCTTTGCTTGGATGGAGCCAAGACTTCAGAAATATAGTACACTGGGCGCTGAACTTTATAGGTTCTTCCTTCTTCTTCCCGCTCGACCGTGAGCACTGTACTGGCAACTTGTCCAGTGGCTGCAATATAAAGCAGTAAAGGCTCTTTGTTGATTGGGGCAGCAAGCACCGGCTGGGTGGAAAGCAGGGTTTTGAGTTCCGCAAACGCTGCATCAGCTTCAGGAGTCCACTCGAACTTGTCAGATTTCTTCATCAGTCGGTAAAGAGGCAATGCCTTTTCACCGAGGCGATAGATGAATCGACTCAAGGCGGCCAAGCAACAAGTAAGCTTCTGAACGTCATGCACACGCATAGGGCGTTTCATCCGGAGTAGGGCTCCAACTTTCTCTGGGTTCGCGTCGATCCCTCGTTTGGAGACGAGAAAACCGAGTAACTTTCCTCCTGGAACTCCGAATGTGCATTTCGACGGATTAAGCTTGATATCATACCTTCTCAGGTTGGCAAAGGTTTCAGCGAGGTCAGTCAGCAGGTCAGAACCTTTACGCGACTTGACAACAATGTCATCCATATATGCTTCCACATTCCGACGGATTTGAGTGAGCAGGCATTTCTAAATCATCCTCATAAATGTGGCACCAGCGTTCTTGAGACCGAATGGCATGGTGACATAACAAAAGCACCCGAATGGAGTGATGAAAGCTGTTTTTATCTCATCGGGTCCATACAGTCGGATCTGATGATACCCGGAATAAGCGTCTACAAAAGACAAATGCTCACACCCCACAGTTGAGTCGACGATTTGGTCGATACGGGGGAGAGGGAAATGATCTTTCGGGCAGGTCCGATTGATATGCTTGAATTCAATGCACATACAAAGTGAGTCGTCCTTCTTGGGGACCATGACAACATTGGCGAGCCACTCGGAGTGTTAAATCTGTCGGATCAACTCAGCTGCCAGGAGCCGAGCCACTTCCTCGCCAATTGCCTTTCTCTTATGTACGGCGGACCATCGAAGATGTTCCTTAACTGGTTTCACTTTTGGGTCGACTCGCAAACGGTGCTCAGCCAGTCCCCTGGGTACACCTGGCATGTCAGAAGGTTTCCATGCGAAGATGTCCCAGTTCTCACGGAGGAACTGGATGAGCGCTTCTTCCTATTTGCTGTCGAGTGATGTTGAGATATGAGTAGGAGCAGCATTAGGATCGGTCGGGTGAATATGAATCGGCTTTGTTTCACCGGACGACTAAAATGCAGAATCTGTGGCAGGCTTCTTGGCTCGCAACAAATCACTCGGATCTGCATTTTTCTGATACTCTTGCATTTCAATTGCTGCCATCTGTGCATCGGCAATTTTAGAACCCTTCTGGAAGCATTCCTCTGCCTTTTGCTGATTGCCAGTGACCGTGATCACTCCTTTGGGACCAGGCATTTTCAATTTCAGATACACGTAACATGGTCGAGCCATAAAACGTGCATATGCAGGCCTTCCCAAAATAGCATGATAAGCACTCTGGAAATCCACTACTTCAAATGTCAACTTTTCCTTACGGTAATTCTTGGAATCACCGAAAACCACGTCAAGGGTTATCTGGCCGAGTGATTCAGCCTTCTTGCCAGGGATGACACCGTGAAAGCTCATGTTGCTCTCACTAAGTTTGGACATCGGAATGCCCATCCCCTTCAATGTTTCAGCATAAAGGATATTCAGGCCGCTACCACCATCCATTAGCACTTTGGTCAGTCGAGTGCCTCCAACAACTGGGTCGACCACCAACGCTTGCCTCCCATGGGTGGCTATGCGAGCAGGGTGATCAGACTAGTCGAATGTGATAGTTGTTTGTGACCACTTCAGGTATGTTGTCGTTGCTGGAGCAACCATATTCACTTCTTTGTTGATCACTTTCAGTCAACTTTTGCTCTCAACATCAGCAAAAATCACTAGGGTGGAATTGACATTGGGAAAACTGTCATCTTCCTCTTTGTCCTCATCTTTGTATGACTCCTTTTCCTTCTCATTAGGCTATTTCTCTCGAAATTGCTGGATCAGAACCCGACACTGTCGAGTGGTATGCTTAGGATAAATCAGATTGCCTTCTTCATCCTTTTTGGTGTGAATGTGGCATGGTAAATCCAACACATCATTTCCGGCTTGATATTTCACTTTCTTGGGGGTCCAGGGCCCTTTGGGCTTCCCCTTGAACTTTCCTTGAGCCACGACTAAAGCTTCACCAGGAGCAGCTGGCTCGGCTTTGCGCTTCTGTTTACGACCCCCTCCTGTGTCCTGGGCGACTGGCTTACCCTTTCCACTGCGGAGTCGGTCTTCTTCTTCCCCATTTGCGTACCGACTGGCTATTTCCATCATCCGAGTCAGGGACATATCTCCCGTCCGACCGAATTTCAGGACTAACTCTCGATACTTAACGCCTTCCTTGAAGGCACAAACTGCTTGATGCTCGAACACATTTTCCACTGTGTGATGCAAAGTGGTCCACCTCTGAATGAAATCTCTCAGTTTCATTCGGTTTTTGCACGCAATGCTGCAATTCTGTTAACCCTGCTGGCCGTTTGCATGTACCCTCAAAAGTTCTAACAAACACTCGGGCGAGTTCCTCCCAACTGAATATATTGCCAGGTGCTAACTGAGTCAACCATGCCCTGCCCGAGCCTTCCAACATCAGAGGAAGGTGCTTCATGGCCACTTCATCATTGCCGCCACCAATCTGTACAGCCACTCGGTAATCCTCAAGCCAAGTGTCAGGCTTGGACTCACCAGTAAACTTGCTGACTACAGTCGCCAACCTGAAGTTGGGAGGATTCACTGCGGCCCTGATGGCTCTGCTGAAACACTCTGGACCTGAAACATGCACTCTGCCGCCAGTCGGGTGATCTATGTCAAGGCCCTCTCTGTGTGCTCTGTTCCTGTCGACTAGACCTTGTACGAGAATAGATCTCGCATCAAAGCCTGGCTCCCTTGGGTCGACTGGTACTCTTCGCTCGCCGCTGTGAGGGCGTCTGTCATCATATTGCCGAGGCACATATGATCCACTCCTTGGAGGAGGTGTGGGCACTCGACGACGGTCATCGCGGCCGAGTCGGTGATCAGACTGCTCGTGGTTTCTGTACTGATCTTGCCGGTGCCCACGTCCCTCACGCCGTGGGGGCGATCTTGGGCTGTGGGCCGACTGAACTGTATCTGCCATCACAGACCTGCTATGAATCCTATTCCGCGACTGGTACACCGCTGTGTTCTCCTCTCCTGCTATCCGGAGTAAGGCCCGGATCTGCATCAAACCTCTGCCAGCTTCTGACTGGGAAGGTTGAATTGACTCTTCTATACGGGCTGGAGCTGTGAGATTTTGAATCGGAGTGCGGTATACCTGAGGTTGAGGCGGAAAAAGTTGTCGTCGACTGGACTCAGGGATCCTCTGCCGATCACGCTCGTCGAGTGCATGTTGAAGGTTCTCCAGTCGAGTGCGCTCAGCCAAGTTGGCAAGGCGCGCCTCCTCCAAGGCCCAGGCCTCGGCGGTTTCTCCAACGATGGGAGTGTGAAGTGCATCCATATTGCGGTGGCGAAGCTCTTCCCTCTGCTGCGAAGAAAGGGGCTCGGGGCGGTACTCCTCGTGAATGCACGACGGATCGCCGCCACCATCCCCGCCATCATCGCGGGGGAAGCCAGGAGGACTACGTGGTCCGTTGACCATCAAGACTTCAGCCGCGGGATCGCTGCTATCGCACTCGGATGCGGTCTCGACGGAGCCAGTCGAACAGGTCATAGAGAGTTTCGTCGGGCTCGATTGCCACGACTTGTGGGGCAGCCGACTGACGGGCCACCGCATGTCTCACCCACCGCTGAAGTCGCGACCGACCGGATCGCTTGCGCCGGTGAACAGCGGGGAGCGAGGACACCACAATAGCCGACCGATACTGGGTCGATGGCTGCCAGAGAAGGACGCCACTGACGCACGCACGAAAGTGCGTTGCCCCGCGGACGGGGAGCGCCTCTACGTCGAGGGGAGCTTCCTGAAGCCAGGCGGAGTCGTCGGCAACGAAGACGAGCGCGCCGAGACGGATCTCGCGACCCTCAGTTAATCCACCGCCGGAAACCATGATGATGGGAATCGGAAGAATCGCAACTTCACCAAAAAGTCGCTAAGACACCTACCCCACGGTGGGCGCCAACTATCGTGGTACTAAGACTGACAGTAGAATGGGGGGTAGGTATGAGGAGGCAAGATCCCAGCTATGGTGAAGTTGTACACACAAGATTTACAAGTTCAGGCCCTTCATGGTGGAAGTAATAGCCCTACGTCTCGGTGCCCGGAGGCGGTCGACTGGATTATATGTGTGTTGAGTTACAGAGGGTGCGAACCCTTGTCCCTGAGGAGGGGGGTGGCTTATATAGAGTACGCCTGACCCCTCCGGCCCTCAGTTACACAGGGTTTAAGGTACATAAAGATGGGGCGTTTCTGGTAACGCCAGTAATAAAGTGACATAAATGACCATTAAGTCTACAGAGTAAACATCCGACCGTTGCTATACAGAGTGGCTTTAGGTCTTCTGGTCGTCGAGTGATAATTGTTGCGTTCGAGTGACTTCGAGTCTTCCGAGTGGAATGCTTCTGGTCGAGTGGATGATGATATCCTTGAATGCTTCTGGCTTTAGGGTGATATCCTAGGGGAGGGTGTCTAGGTCAGGCCTATGACCCTACCCTAGGTACATAGCTTCATCAGCCCGAACCTGGGTAAACATTGTGTCCCCCGTCTCCTGTTACCATCGACCTTAGACGCACAGTTCAAGACCCCCTACCCAAGATCCGCCGGTTTTCACACCGACACTAACCGCCCAAACCAGCGCCGGCGGAACCGCCTGCTCCCGCCTCCCATGGCCGGCTATGCTGCCGAACAGGCCTCACGGCCCCACAATACTCGCATCCCTGGACTGGCTATCGCTCTACTCACCCACACCTCCTGTTATTTTCTGGCAACGACAGCCGAACCAGTCAACCCTCGTACTCCCCACCGCGTGGGCAGCCACCGCCGTGTCTTCCCCGGCTCCGTGTCGTTCCCTTCGTAGGCCTCATCATCGTCCATCGCCCTAGTGCTCTCGGCACGGCATGGTCAACGTGGTCAACAAACGACATCCATCGGAAGTGGACTGTACGTGGAGAGGCTGACAACTGGGTCCACGGCCGCACACAAGGAAATGCCTCCTTATTACACGCAAAATAATGATTCCTCCAGCTGACATCTGGGACCCACCGGAAGGGCCTCTGTATTTCATGAAAAAATGTTCCCCCAGCTGACAGCTCGGACCCACCAGCTATATCTTCGCACGCAAGGAAGTGCCTCCTTATTACGCACAAAAGAATGAATACTCCCCCTGCTAGCTGGGAACCACCATATGGGAGGCTGACTTGTGGGCCAACTAAGTTGACGCGGATGGAGGGTTTTTCAACTTAGTCAATATGAACGATTCTAGCTCCAGTGACCGTACGATGTCCATCCAACAGCCGTAGTGCTTCTTCAACCTCTGGTCTTCTTGCTCCAGCCGCCCAAAGCAGCGCCGGTCGTGCCGCCTGCTCCTGCCTCCCGTGGCCGGCTATGCTGCCGCGGAGGCCTCACCGCCCCTACTACTCCCACCGCTGGCTAGGCCATCCCTCTACTCACCCACACCCCCTGTTATTCTGCGGCGATGACAGCCTCACACCAAAGCCGAACTAGTGAACCCTCGTACTCCTCTCCGCGTGGGCATCCACTGCCGCGTCTTCCCCGGCTCCGTGTCGTCCCCTTCCTAGGCCTCGCCGCCGTCCACCGCCTTGATGCTCTCGGTGCGGCGTGGTCAATGTGGTCAACGAATGACTTCCATAGGAAGAGTACTGTACGTGGAGAAGCTGACAGCTGGGTCCACGGCCGCAGCAAAGAAGTGCCTCCTTATTACGTGGAAAATAACGATTTCCCACCTAACAATATGGACCCACCGAACGGGCCACCTAGTTCACGAAAAAAAGTTTCCCCTGACTGCTGGGACCCACCAGCTACATCTTCGCACGCAAGGAAGTGCGTCCTTATACTCCCTGGTAGTTGGGACCCACCTGGTCGAATCGTATGTAGCGTTGTCATTTTGGTCGCTAACGTGTATGTACATACTGGTCGATCGGTCTGTCTGCAGGCTGTAGCGATGAACCATGGCCGAGTAAGGAAGGGCACGTGTCGTAGTAGAGGCGCGCACGTAGCATGTACATGTACGTACAACCAGGGTGCAAGAAAGTAAATATGGCCACATACGTACATACCGGCGGGGTCTCGAACGCCTACTCACGCCTACGTACGGCGAGGGCTCGTGTACATGGCTGGGTCGGAACGGAGAAACTGCATCGTGTTCGTCAGGAGCCAACCGGCTTGGATAGAACAGCCGATGGAAACGACACCTAGCATACCACAGAACGAAGGAAACGACCTTGTGTTCGACCGTCCACGGTCGAAACGGGATCCTGTTCATCGGGAGGGGTCTGGCGTACCTCAAAACGGAGGAAACAATCTTCTCTTGGACCTCCTACGGTTGAAACGGGGTCCTGTTGATTGGGAGGGGTGTGGCATATCGCAAAACGGAGGAAACAGACTTGTTTTGGAGCGCTACGGTCGAAACGGGGGTCCTGTTCATCAGGAGGGGTGTGGCGTACCGCAAAACGGGACTCCACAGGCTACTGTTCATCTCCACCGTCGACTGCCTCCACGGGCTACTATTCATCCACCGTCGACCTCCTCCAGCCTCCACCTGCGACTGTTCATCCACGGGCTCCTGTTCATCCAGCCTCCACCGCTCCTCCACCGGCTACTGTTCAATCAGCCCTCTCCACGGGGTCCTGTTCAACCACCCCTCCACGGGCTACTGTTCAACCAGCCCTCCACGGGGTCCTGCTCATCCACCCCCAACCGGCTCGATCGATCGGGGTCCTGTTCATCCAGCGGCAATACCACGAGGTCCTGTTCATCCCCCCATCGGGAACTGTTCATCAAGGGAAGGAGGCAGTAGGGTTCGATCGGCTTCAGTTAGCAGCAATAGCGAAGGAATCGTTCAATCGGGTTTAGTTAACAGCCAGATCGATCGATCGCTCGGGTTCAGTAACGTGTAGCCTGCAGTGCAATCGCTCGGGTTCAGTAGGTGAACGCCTCACTCGGGTTCAGTTAGAGCCCAACGCCTCGCACCCACGTGCATACGTGTACGATAGAAACGCGCATCGCTCGGCCCCCGACCACTCACCGTAACCGGGAACTCCCTGATATTTTCCTCGCCCTCGCTTCTACCATGGTTTTTTCCATCATGGACGGCCCAAAGAATGTCATGCAACTGCATCTCCGGCCCACCCAGGACGAAAAGCCCATTTTCTGTCATGATTTTTTGTCATAGAAGTAGGAGCCCACCACATCTATGATGATACCGGGTTTTGTCACAATTATCATCATAGAAGTGTCATAAGCATGACAGAAAAAAAATTCGTTCGGCCCAAAATGTCACGGATGTGTCTTTTTTTGTAGTGATTTGAGTTAATTGCGTGTATGATTCTCCCTCTATAAAAAGTTAATTGCATCCTTAATCTTGTATTCTAAGTACTCTGTGGGTTCCACTGTCAGTACAGTGTACATGACTTGCAGGTTGGCTACAGATTCGTACAGAAAGTTAAAAAGAAACAAATCCATCCTTAATCTTGTATTCTAAGTACTCTATGGGTTCCACTGCCAGTACAGTACCGAAAGAAGTATATATTAAAAATATATAAAAACTAAAGTTTAGGACAGAATTCGAACTCAGGTCATCGCGCTGCGAGCATCCGGCCCGGACTAGTACACCAGGTGTTCGTGGTGGACGATGCAAGAGATAAACCTTTATAGCAATGAGCCCGTCCGTTGCAACGGATCCAAAGTAGAATTCACAAATTTGAAAGAAAACAGTTTAGTATTGATATACATATCTCTAAAAATATCTTATGTTTCACTCCAAATAAATTCTTTGGGCTGTTTTGATGAGGTAAGGGAGGAATGTGGTTGGTTACAAGATACTAAGGGGTTTTGTATAAACTAGAGCAGAGAAGTGGGAATTGTTGCAAAAGGCCACAACTTACATCACAACCATTAGATGCAGATCTAATGGTCAGAAATGGCAGATGGCAGACACACCATCATCACCAACTGAGTCTTTTTATAGGAGTAGGAGTAGAGAAAAAACCGAGTTGGTGATGATGGTGTGCCTGCCATCTTATAATATAGACCGTCTGATCTATATCTGATGGATAGAAAGCCAGATCGATCGATCACTCGGGTTCAGTCAAGAGCCAGATCAATCAATCGCTCGGGTTCAGTAACGCGTAGCCTGCAGTGTAGTCGCTCGGGTTCAGTACGCGAATGCCTCGCTTGGGTTCAGTTAGAGCCCAATGCCTCGCACCCACGTGCTTATGTGTACGAGAGAAACGCGCATCTCTCGGCTCCCGACCACCCACCGTAACCTGGAACTCCCCGATATTTTCCTCGCCCTCGCTTCTACCATGGTTTTTTCCGTCATGGACGGTGTCAGTGTCAAAACCGGCGGATCTCGGGTAGGGGGTCCCGAACTGTGCATCTAAGGCGGATGGTAACAGGAGGCGGGGGACACAATGTTTACCCAGGTTCGGGCCCTCTCGATGGAGGTAATACCCTACTTCCTGCTTGATTGATCTTGATGATATGAGTATTACAAGAGTTGATCTACCACGAGATCGTAGAGGCTAAACCCTAGAAGCTAGCCTATGATTATGATTGTTGTTGTCCTACGGACTAAATCCTCCGGTTTATATAGACACCGGAGGGGGCTAGGGTTACACAGAGTCGGTTACAAGGGAGGAGATCTACATATCCGAATTGCCCAGCTTGCCTTCCACGCAAAGGAGAGTCCCATCCGGACACGGGACGAAGTCTTCAATCTTGTATCTTCATAGTCCAACAGTCCGTCCAAAGTATATAGTCCGGCAGTCCGAGGACCCCCTAATCCAGGACTCCCTTAGTAGCCCCTGAACCAGGCTTCAATGACGATGAGTCCGGCGCGCAGATTGTCTTCGGCATTGCAAGGCGGGTTCCTCCTCCGAATACTCCATAGAAGAATTTGAACACAAGGATCGTGTCCGGCTCTACAAAACAAATTCCACATACCTCCGTAGAGAGTACAATATCCCACAAATCTAATCTGCTGACACAGTTCATAGCGTGACATCACGCCATGGCCCGGTCATTATTCGAACCGTTTTTCTTGGCACGTCTTGTCGAAGCAGAGATCGTGTCCGCTTATCACGGGATTCTCATCAATATGGGTGTGGGTAACCCAACCGCGCCATTAATCACGGCGCTTGGGGAATAAGCGAGTTTTACCAGGCAAGTGGGGAGGCGTTGCTGCCTTTATAAGGGGATAAGGACTCCCTTTCGCACCCACGCTTTCTTCTTCCTGATCCATTCCCCTTCGCTCAAGCTCCAGCGCCCGAGCATTCATCTTCTCCGCCCACAAAGGCCTTCCGAAAATGTCCGGATCCAGAGCAGGAGGCAAGTGGATGGCCTCTACCGTCCGGGAGAACGATATTAAAAAGCTTTGGGAGGCCGGGTACCTGGCCAAGAAAATCAGCCACCGTCTCCCAACGGCGGGACAGATCGTCCCTGCTCTGGAACCCCACGAGAGGGTTGTATTCCTCCCTCATTTTGTCCGCGGGCTAGGGTTTCCCCTCCACCGGTTCGTTCGCGACATCATGTATTATTACGGGATCGATTTTCATGATCTATCCCCCAACTCCTTCCTCAACATCTCAACATTCATCGTCGTGTGCGAGGCTTTTCTCCGCATCTCGCCACACTTCGGCTTATGGCTGAAGATCTTTAATGTGAAGCCCAAGGTGGTGAGCGGCGAGCATGCCGAGTGTGGGGGTGCTATGGTGAGCAGGATGCCCAACGTCACATGGCCGACAGGTACTTTTAATGATTCCATCAAAGAGTGGCAGTAGCAGTGGTTTTACATCACTGAGCCGCGCGGCACGGGATGGGCCGCTGCTCCCGAGTTCCGATCCGGAGCCCCTCTGCGTCTTACGTCCTGGCCTAAAAAGGGCCTGAACTGGTGCCAAGTGCCAGTTGTTGTTTTCTGCATGTTTTTACATCGCAAGAAATCAATACCAAACGGAGTCCAAATGCAATGAAACTTTACGGAGATTTTTTTTGGACCAGAAGACACCCAATGGGCCAACGCTGCGCCTGGGGGTGCTCCAAGGGGGGCACAACCCACTAGGGCGTGTCAGGAGGACCAGGCGCGCCCTGGTGGGTTGTGCCCACCTCGGGTGCCCCCGGACTGCCTCTTTGCTCTATAAATACCCCCAATATTCGAGAAACCCTAGGGAGTCGACGGAAATCAATTCCAGCCACCGCAGAGTCCAGAACCACCAGATCCAATCTAGACACCATCATGGATGTGGTTCACCACCTCCATTGGTGCTTCTCCGATGATGAGTGAGTAGTTCTTTGTAGACCTTCGGGTCCATAGTTAGTAGCTAGATGGCTTCCTCTCTCTCGCTGAATTCTCAATACAATGGTCTCATGGAGATCCATATGATGTAACTCTTTTTGCGATGTGTTTGTTGGGCTCAGATGAACTTTGAGTTTATGATCAGATCTATCTTTTTATATCCTCGAAAGTTATTTGAGTTTCTTTGATCTCTTTTATGCGTGATTGCTTATAGCCTCGTATTTCGTGTCCGATATTTGGGTTTTGTTTGGCCAACTTGATCTATTTATCTTGCAATGGGAAGAGGTGCTTTATAGTGGGTTCGATCTTACGGTGCTTGATCCCAGTGACAGAAGGGAAACCGACACGTATGTATCGTTGCTACTAAGGATAAAACGATGGGGTCTATCTCTACATAGATAGACCTTGTCTACATCATGTCATCATTCTTATTGCATTACTCCGTTTCCCCATGAAATAATACACTAGATGCATGCTAGATAGCGGTCGATGTGTGGAGTAATAGTAGTAGATGCAGGCAGGAGTCGGTCTACTAATCTTGGACGTGATGCCTATGTAATGATCATTGCCTGGATATCGTCGTGATTATTTGAAGTTCAATCAATTGCCCAACAGTGATTTGTTTACCCACCGTTTGCAATTTTTCTCGAGAGAAGCCACTAGTGAAACCAACGGCCCCCGGGTCTCTTTCTCATATTATTGCCGTTTGCGATCTATTTTATTTGCCTTTTATTTTCAGATCTATTAAACTAAAAATACAAAAATAACTTGTTGCGCTTTATTCTTATTTATTTTATTTGGCGTTCGATCTATCAATCTACTAAAATTTATGTCACGTCTGTTTGCCTATCTTGAGGCGCCGCTACCCGAAAGGGATTGACAACCACTTTTACACGTCGGTTCGTGAGTAGTTATTATTTGTGTGCAGGTGTTGTTTACGTTGTGTTGCTTGGTTCTCCTACTGGTTCGATAACCTTGGTCTCATAACTGGGGGAAATACCTACCACTGATGTGCTACATCATCCCTTCCTCTTTGGGGAAATGCCGACGTAGCTTCGAGCCGCATCATGGCCGCCTCCGACTCACTCAGAGCTCCGGCTGGCGCCCGGCTGCACCTGACCGCGTCCGCTCCCACCTGCCGTGCGCCCCTCTCGCCCACGGCCCCCGAGCCGCCCGCGCCCAGCGCCTCCCCTGGCCGCGCTCAGCCATGGCCGGCCCCTGCCTACGCGCGCGTGAGCTTGCCCGCCCTTGCTGGCCGGCTATGGGCCACTGCCACCTGGGCAGGCCATGTTAATTAATTATGTTAATTGCCTAATTAGTTTAGCTAATAGACACTAACAGCCGGCCCCCACAACTGACTAAACTAAATTAACTAAAAGGATTTTTAGATATAGACAATGACATGCGAGACCCATGTTCACTATTCACCAGTTGACCTAGTCAAACTGCTGACTGGGATTGACCCAGTCAATGACACGTAGGCCTCATCGCACTGTTCACTTTTGACCAGTCAACTATTGACTCAGCAGTCAACAATTCAGAAATTCAATAAAACTTTGAAAATCAGATAAAATAAAGCATAACTCGGATGAAAAATACTTTATACATGAAAGTTGCTCAGAAAAATATGAAAACTCCGGATATGCCCTCTGTGGTGCTGATAGGTGCGTCCAACACTGCAAACATGGAACCGTCCCCTCTCTTTCATCTGTTCGGAAAATGCCAAACACCGGCAAAACATACCTAGATGTTTTCCATCCTCGTATGTATCACCTAGTACTGCGTTAGATCACCCTTAGCACATCATATTGCCATGTCATGCATCTGTGTTGCATATTGTTTGCATTGTATTTATTGTTTCTTCCCCCTCCTTCTCTCCCGATAGACCCCGAGACTGCTGACGACACCGTTGGGTACGACTACGTCCACGACATCCAGCCCCTTTCAGCAGAGCTTCCAGGCAAGTGATACGTCCATTTTGCATCATGCTTTTATATCGATATTTATTGCAATATGGGCTGTTATTACACGTTATGTCACAATACTTATGCCTATTCTCTCTAATTTTATAAGGTATACATAAGGAGCGAGAATGCCGGCAGCTGGAATTCTGGGCTGGAAAAGGAGCAAATATTAGAGACCTATTCTGGACAACTTCAAAAGTCCTGAAACTCCACAAAAGTTATTTTTGGAAATAATAAAAAATATTGAGGGGAAGAAATACGTCATGGGGGCCACCACCTGCCCACGAGGGTGGGGGCGCGCCCTACCCCCCAGGGCGCACCCCCTGCCTCGTGGGCCCCCTGTTGGCTCTTCGGTGGCCATCTTCTGCTATATGAAGTCTTTCATCCAGGGAAAAATCAAAAGCAACCTTTCGGGATGAGACTCCGCCGCCACGAGGCGGAACCTTGGCGGAACCAATCTAGGGCTCCGGCAGAGCTGTTTTGCCGAGGACACTTCCCTCCGGGAGGGGGAAATCATCGCCATTGTCATCACCAACGCTCCTCTCATCGGGAGAGGGCAATCTCCATCAACATCTTCACCAGCACCATCTCCTCTCAAAACCCTAGTTCATCTCTTGTATCCAATTCTTTTCTCATAGTCTGGATTGGTACTAGTAGGTTGCTAGTAGTGTTGATTACTCCTTGTAGTTGATGCTATTCGGTTTATTTGGTGGTAGATCATATGTTCAGATCCTTTATGCATATTAATACCCCTCTGATTATGAACATGAATATGCTTTGTGAGTAGTTACGTTTGTTCCCGAGGACATGGGAGAAGTCTTGCTATTAGTAGTCATGTGAATTTGGTATTCGTTCGATATTTTGAGGAGATGTATGTTGTCTATCCTCTAGTGGTGTTATGTGAACGTCGACTACACAACACTTCACCATTATTTGGGCCTAGGGGAAGGCATTGGGAAGTAATAAGTAGATGATGGGTTGCTAGATTTATAGAAGCTTAAACCCTAGTTTATGCGTTGCTTCGTAAGGGGCTGATTTGGATCCATATGTTTCATGCTATGGTTAGGTTTACCTTAATACTTTTGTTGTAGTTGCGGATGCTTGCAATAGAGGTTAATCATAAGTGGGATGCTTGTTCAAGTAAGAACAGCACCCAAGCACCGCTCCACCCACATATCAAATTATCAAAGTACTGAACGCGAATCATATGAACGTGATGAAAACTAGCTTGACGATAATTTCCATGTGTCCTCGGGAGCGCTTTTCTCTATATAAGAGTTTGTCCAGGCTTGTCCTTTGCTACAAAAAGGATTGGGCCACCTTGCTGCACTTTATTTACTTTTGTTACTTGTTGCTCGTTACAAATTATGCTATCACAAAACTATCTGTTACCACTTATTTCAGTACTTGCAGAGAATACCTTGCTGAAAACCGCTTATCATTTCCTTCTGCTCCTCGTTGGGTTCGACACTCTTACTTATCGAAACGACTACGATAGATCCCCTATAATTGTGGGTCATCAAGACTCTTTTCTGGCGCCGTTGCCGGGGAGTGAAGCGCCTTTGGTAGGTGGAATTTGGTAAGGAAAAAATTTATATAGTGTGCTGAAATTTACTGTCACTTGTTACTATGGAAAGTAATCCTCTAAGGGGCTTGTTCGGGGTATCTTCACCCCGACCAGTAGAGCAAAGAGTTGCTCCTCAACCTACTGAACCTACTGAAAATGAAAATGAAAATGAAAATGTCTACTTTGAGATTCCTTCGGGTATGTTAGAAAAACTGCTAGCTAATCCTTTTGTAGGAGATGGAACAAAGCATCCTGATGAGCACCTAATATATGTGGATGAAGTTTGTGGATTATTTAAGCCTGCGGGTATACCCGGTGATGTTGTTAAGAGGAAAGGCTTCCCTTTATCTTTGAAGGGAGATGCATCGACATGGTATAGGCTATGTGATGATACGGGGTCATGGAACTATAAACGATTGAAATTGGAATTTCATCATAAATTTTATCCTATGCATCTTGTTCATCGTGATCGCAATTATATATATAATTTTTGGCCTCGCGAAGGAGAAAGCATCGCTCAAGCTTGGAGGAGGCTTAAATCAATGTTATATTCATGCCCCAATCATGAGCTCTCAAGAGAAATATTTATTCAAAGTTTTTATGCTCGGCTTTCTGATACCAATCGCACCATGCTCGATACTTCTTGTGTTGGCTCTTTTATGATGAAGACTATTGAATTCAAATGGAATTTATTGGATAGAATTAAACGCAACTCTGAAGATTGGGATCTTGATGAGGGTAAGGAGTCAGGTATGACACCTAAGTTTGATTGTGTTAAATCTTTTATGGATACCGATGTTTTCCGTAAATTTAGCACTAAATATGGACTTGACTCTGAGATAGTAGCTTATTTCTGTGAATCTTTTGCTACTTATGTTGATCTCCCCTAGGAGAAGTGGTTTAAATATCATCCTCCTATAGAAGTAAAAGTAGCTGCACCTATTAAAGTTGAATAAAAGACTATCACTTATAATGATCCTGTTGTTCCTACTTCTTATGTTGAGAAACCACCTTTCCCTGTTAGAATAAAGGATCATGCTAAAGCTTCAACTGTGGTTCGTAAAAGCAATATTAGAACTTATAGACCTCCTGAGCAAATTAAAGTTGAACCTAATATTGCTATTGTTAAAGATCTCTTGTCTAATAATATTGATGGGCATGTTATTTATTTCTGTGAGGAAACTGCTAGAATTGCCAAACCTTGTGCTAAAGATAAACATAGACCTGTGGTAGGCATGCCTGTTATTTCTGTTAAAATAGGAGATCATTGTTATCATCGCTTATGTGATATGGGTGCTAGTGCTAGTGCCATACCTATTGAATTATTCAAAGAAATTAAGCATGAGATTGCACCTGCTGAGTTAGAAGATATTGATGTTACAATTAAACTTGCCAATAGAGATACTATTTCACCAATGGGAATTGTTAGAGATGTTGAAGTCTTGTGCGGGAAAACTAAATATCCTACTAATTTTCTTGTTCTTGGTTCCCCACAAGATAGCTTTTGTCCCATTATATTTGGTAGACCCTTCTTGAACACCGTTAATGCCAGGACAGATTGTGAAAAGGATGTTGTTACTATCGGTTTAGGTGATATGTCTCATGAGTTCAACTTTTCTAAATTTCGTAGACAACACCGTGAAGAAGAATTGCCTAGTAAGGATGAAATTATTGGTCTTGCTTCTATTCCCGTACCTCGTAGTGATCCTTTAGAACAATATTTGCTAGACCATGAAAATGATATGTTTATGAATGAAAGAAGGGAAATAGATGAAGTGTTCTTTAAACAGGAACCTATCCTGAAACACAACTTGCCTGTTGAAATCCTAGGGGATCCTCCTCCACCCAAGGGTGATCCTGTGTTTGAGCTCAAACCTTTACCTGATACTCTTAAATATGCTTATCTCCATGAGAAAAAGATATATCATGTTATTATTAGTGCTAACCTTTCAGAGCATGAAGAAGAGAGACTATTGAAAACTCTAAAGAAGCACCGTGCTGCTATTGGATATACTCTTGATGATCTTAAGGGCATTAGTCCCACTCTATGTCAACATAAAATAAATTTGGAAGAAGATGCCAAACCAGTTTGTGATCATCAACGAAGGCTGAATCCTAAGATGAAAGAAGTGGTAAGAAAAGAAATACTAAAGCTCCTTGAGGCAGGTTTTCATGGACGACTTCTCCGTCTATGGATCCTCTTTCGATGATTGCTTGAGCAACCTTGATCGAGTTTTGCAGAGATGTGAAGAAACTAATCTTGTCTTGAATTGGGAAAAGTGCCACTTTATGGTTAATGAAGGTATTGTCTTGGGGCATAAAGTTTCTGAAAAAGGTATTGAGGTTGATAAAGCCAAGGTTGATGCTATTGAAAAGATGCCATGTCAGAAGGACATCAAAGGTATAAGAAGTTTCCTTGGTCACGCCGGATTTTATAGGAGGTTCATTAAGGACTTCTCAAAAATTTCTCGCCCTCTAACTAATTTATTACAAAAAGATATACCATTTGTCTTTGATGATGATTTTGTAGAAGTATTTGAAATACTTAAGAAAGCATTGATCTCTGCACCTATTGTTCAGCCACCTGATTGGAATTTACCCTTTGAAATTATGTGTGATGCTAGTGGTTATGCTGTAGGTGCTGTTCTAGGGCAAAGAGTCGATAAGAAATTAAATGTTATTCAATATGCTAGTAAAACTCTAGACAATGCTCAAAGAAATTATGCTACTACTGAAAAAGAATTCTTAGCAGTTGTATTTGCTTGTGATAAGTTCAGACCTTATATTGTTGATTCTAAAGTAACTATTCACACGGATCATGCTGCTATTAAATATCTTATGGAAAAGAAAGATGCTAAACCTAGACTTATTAGATGGGTTCTCTTGCTACAAGAATTTGATTTGCATATTGTTGATAGAAAGGGAGCTGAGAACCCCATTGCAGACAACTTGTCTAGGTTAGAAAATGTTCTTGATGACCCACTACCTATTGATGATAGCTTTCCTGATGAGCAATTAAATGTTATAAATGCCTCTCGTAGTACTTCGTGGTATGCTGATTATGCTAATTATATCGTGGCTAAATTTATACCACCTAGTTTCACATACCAGCAAAAGAAAACGTTTTTCTATGATTTGAGACATTACTTTTGGGATGACCCACATCTTTATAAAGAAGGAGTAGATGGTGTTATTAGACGTTGTGTACCTGAGCATGAACAGGAACAGATCCTACGCAAGTGTCACTTCGAGGCTTATGGAGGACACCACGCTGGAGATAGAACTGCACATAAGGTATTGCAATCCGGTTTTTATTGGCCTAGTCTCTTCAAGGATGCCCGTAAGTTTGTCTTATCTTGTGACGAATGTCAAAGAATTGGTAATATTAGTAGACATCAAGAAATGCCTATGAATTATTCACTTGTTATTGAACCATTTGATGTTTGGGGCTTTGATTATATCGGACCTTTTCCTACCTCTAATGGATATACACATATTTTAGTTGCTGTTGATTACGTTACTAAGCGGGTAGAAGCTATTCCAACTAGTAGTGCTGATCATAACACTTCTATTAAAATGCTTAAAGAAGTTATCTTTCCGAGGTTTGGAGTCCCTAGATATTTAATGACTGATGGTGGTTCACATTTTATTCATGGTGCTTTTCGTAAAATGCTTGCTAAGTATGATGTTAAACATAGAATTGCATCTCCTTATCACCCGTAGTCTAGTGGTCAAGTAGAATTGAGTAATAGAGAGCTCAAATTAATTTTGCAAAAGACTGTCAATAGATCTAGAAAGAATTGGTCCAAGAAACTCGATGATGCATTATGGGCCTATAGAGCTGCATATAAAAATCCTATGGGTATGTCTCTGTATAAAATGGTTTATGGAAAAGCATGTCACTTACCTCTTGAACTAGAACATAAGGCTTATTGGGCTATTAAAGAGCTCAATTATGATTTCAAACTTGCCGGTGAGAAGAGGTTATTTGACATTAGCTCACTTGATGAATGGAGAACCCAGGCTTATGAAAATGCCAAATTTTTTAAAGAAAAAGTCAAAAGATGGCATGACAAAAGGATACAAAAGCGTGAGTTTAATGTAGGTGATTATGTATTGCTATACAACTCTCATTTAAGATTTTTTGCAGGAAAACTACTCTCTAAATGGGAAGGCCCTTACGTTATCGAGGAGGTCTATCGTTCCGGTGCCATAAAAATCAACAACTTCGAAGGCACAAATCCGAAGGTGGTGAACGGTCAAAGAATCAAACACTATATCTCAGGTAATCCTATAAATGTTGACACCAATGTTATTGAAACCGTAACCCCGGAGGAATACATAAGAGACACTTTTCGGAACATTTCAGACTCCGAAAAGGAATAGGTATGTGGTACGGTAAGTAAACGACTCCAAAACAATTCTAATGGCAATATTTCTCTGTTTTGGAATATTTAGAAAAATAGAAAAATAAGAAGCAGTCCGGGAAGGACACGAGGGTGGAGGGCGCGCCCTACCCTACTGGGCGCGCCCCCTACCTCGTGTGCTCTCCGGACTCCGTTTTTTGCACGCTACGTATTTTGGTCGGTAAAAATTCATTATATAATCTCCCGAAGGTTTTGACTCCTGTATCATGCAATTATCCTCTGTTCTTGTTTCGAGCTGTCCTGCTGCAGATTAGAGCAACATGTTGTCCCAGGATGTAACATCCCAAAATTCTAAATTTTGGAATGTTATAATAAACAGATAGATTGGATTGATTATTTGATTGATTGACTGAAAGTGAGTGGAATTCGAAATCTTTTGAAAGTTAAATGAGAGGGGATAAAAGGACTTTTCCCAAACTTTCATTTTGCTTTTATGATCTCCATGAATTCAAATTCTTTTCACCACAAAACCCTGGAGAGAAGATGACATGACTTCTTCCATTTATTTAAATGACAAGGGGTGTTGAAAATATTTGAATTTCATTTGAAAATATTTCCCATTTCAGAAACTTTATGCAACTCAATGATTTTCACGAGAGAAGATAAAATGACTTCTTCAAAAAAATATGAAATATGAGTTGGGAGTTTCAAAGGTCAAATTCAAAGTCCTTTTAGAAATCATTTTAGTTTGGAGTTATTTGAGTCTTATTCAAATTATTTTTCTACAAAATAAAAATATACAGAAAATAGGGTAACATGATTCCCTACATCAGAAAATTGGAGAAAAATAAATTTGAAATCATTTTGGTATTTTTAAAATGATTTTTATTGGATTTTATTAAGGCAGAAGCACTGTTTGATTTATTAAACTATGTGTGGATTTTATTTGACTTTACGAAAATGTTCATGCTGTAGGAAATCTTTTTCTGCAAATTTTGATATATAATATGCCTATATAAAGTTTTATTTTTATTTTCTTTATTCAGTTTTTCCTTTCCTGTCTCTATTTATAAAAAAAACTACATGCGCGTACTCTGTGACTATATGTCGCCCTCATGCGCAGTATAGTAGCTTTTGGCACCCCATTGTTTTTTTTCTGTTAAATAGGCCAGGCCCAGCCGGCCATATTCCTCCCCATATTTCTTTTCTATAGTTTTTTTTCTTTTCTTTCTTTTCTTTCTTTTCAATTGCTAAAAAAAACTGCCGCGCGGCCGGCCGAACCGCTATGGCCTTTAGGCCCATGCGAGGCGCTCCCCTTTTTGTCTTTTCGTCTACGTTTAGTCCCACATTGCCTAGCCTTTAACCCCTAAACCTTTTTTTTCACCTATAAATATAGACCCATAAAGCCTCCAAAAATTATCCATTGCGGGTTAAATCAATATTTTGGTTTGACTAGCTAAAAAATATATTTCTCCTCTCCGGCGGGACTTTTGGAAGTTGTCTCCACACTCCGAAGTCGTCTTTTCTATACCTTATAAAGGTATATTTTTTCGTTCTCTGTATTTATACGTTAGATCTAGAATTCTTTTATCCGTAGCTATTTTTTTCTTCTGCA
This sequence comes from Triticum aestivum, assembly GCF_018294505.1. Classification (NCBI taxonomy): domain Eukaryota; kingdom Viridiplantae; phylum Streptophyta; class Magnoliopsida; order Poales; family Poaceae; genus Triticum; species Triticum aestivum. The sequence continues at coordinate 411,097,902 of NC_057799.1, read as the reverse complement.
AAACAGCTTGGCCCTGATTTTTCAAATAGCCATAACTTTTTACTCGTTCATCCAAATTAGATGAAACCCGTGCCTATAGTTTCGTCTTGTTTTCACCTATCCAGTTAACCTGTCACGTCAACTTTTTGAAATTTTCAAATTTCGAAATTTGTTCAAATTCATATTCAAACTTCTTTTGTTCATAACTTAAGTTCCGTAACTCCGTTTGAGTTGATTCTTTTTGCAAAGCGAAGCTCTTGACCTAAACTTTCTGATAAGGCCAAATTCACATAATTTTGGTACTGTTAGAAATTGTTTTATGTTGCAAGAGTTATTTGCTTGGTTTTGATGTTTTCCGAAGTGTCTTCTTCGTTCTTCTCGATCTTTTGAGTGATTGCTTATGTGTGGTTACTATTGCTTGCTTACGATAGATTCACCGGAGTGTGACGAGTAGATCTATCAAGAGTTTTGAGTGCGAATCATCTTCATCAACATTGCAGGCAAGTTCACACTTTGATCATATCCCTTTCATACCCAGTTTTTATGCATTAGATTCAACCCTCAAACATTGCATGGTTAGGATCTAATTAAATTGTGGGTATTGGGAAGTAGTTGAGGTAGTACCTATTACCTGTTTTATTTTTCAAACCCTTGGGAGTTACTTCTACGTTGCTATTATATTGCCATGCTATGCTCGTAGACGTGGATTAGGTTTGAGTGATATTCATGACAGATGTGAGATTGTTAATAATAGTTTACTTAAGGTGGCAACTAAAACTCACATCTGGGTGGATTGAGGCACCTGGAGAACCCAGTGTTGTCTGTTTGTATAAGGACCGCCACCCAGGCTCAAAGGGATCATAAGATTATTCATGCTGGAAACTTCCGTGTGCAGCCACAAGCCATTATGGGCTCTGGCATAGTTGAGTAAGTTGTGTGAGCTCTTGAAGAGGTGGACTAGCAGATGTAGGGGGATTGTAGGTGTAACGGTCTGCCCGGAGTAGAGAGTAAATGCTTCTGAAAGACTGTGTCTCGATCATCTGTTCCCCAAACACCATGTAGTGCGAGAAATCCAACAGAGGAGATCGAGTCTTGTGGGGAAAAGTGCGCAAACCTCTGCAGAGTGTACAAACTAATCATGATTAGCCGTGTCCCCGGTTATGGACATCTTGAGTATCTAGTTCTTGGATTATCCCGTTGATCTCATCATGTTACTTTAATTAATCTTGTTGGGTTAATGATGATACTTAATTGGGATTGAGATGCTGTCAACCATCTCAATGTTTCACAACCACAATGGTAGTTAAATAAAATTTATTCCTTTGCAGTAGGGAAAAATTGGCTTTTCGCAAAAACATTATAACCATAGAGCTTTTCCACCAGCCATATATGCATGTAGTGATAGCCTTTGTTCATCATTTCCCTATGGTGTGAATTTGCCAGCATATTCCATGTGCTGACCCGTTTTCGGGCTGCAACGTTTCATGTTGCAGGATTCTTACGACGAGTAAGTGATACGTTAGGGTTACGATTTCTACACTCAACTTTGCCGTTGGTGTTGATGGGAATCCACAACCTTGTTACTTCCGCTATTTGGATTGAGGTAATAGTATTTACGTTACTTTATGCATGTGATTTACCTCTGTTATAAATCCTCGAGTACTGTGTGTGTCAGCATACCGATCCAGGGATGACACTTAAGCACAGAGACTTGATCCATTCGGGTCGGGTCGCTACACAGGATTCGGAAGGAGAAAGCTATGTGGATGATTACCTTGCAGATCCTAAGGTCTATGGAGATGTGGAGCATTGTGGTTGGACTACGGAGGAAGAAGAGGACTATGAACCCAAGAGGAAGGAGGAGATGAGCTTAGATGAAGATGAAGCCCCATTACCTCAACTTGGGGACATGCATGTGGAGTTCAAAAAGTCAAGCCTCCCGGATAGAGCAAAGAAACCTAAGATCAAGTTTATCCCTTTTCGTCTCTTGTAGGAAAACAAGCAGGAATTATGCAAAAGGATATTAATCCTGGAGCAGGAGATTGACGACTTGAGGGATCAAAATTATGTCCTTAAGCGCAAATTAAGGAAGAAGCCTACGCCATCAACAACACCTCCACCTTCTTCACCAGCAAAGGAGACATAATCACATGGGTATGGGCACTCCCCTTGGCAACTGCCAAGCTTGGGGGAGATGCCCCGGTATCGTATCACCACCACACTCCTATCTTTACCGTTTTTCTTAGTTCGATCCGATTAGTAGTATTTTGATCTAGTAAAATAAAAGTTTATGGCATGATCTAGTTTTGAGTTTTTGCTTTATGATCTCTCTATGTAATCGAGTCCATGAGCTATATAATAAAGATTAGTGTTGAGTCAAGGGCTTGATTATTTTGCCATGATCTTAAGTGAATAAAAGAAAAGAGAAAAAGAATTAAAAGAAACAAAGAGATCATATTGGTCTTATTGAGAGTAATGACTTCACATAGAAAGAGTATGATGATTAAAAATTGTTGAGAGTTGACAAGCATAGCTTTGGTCATCATTGTAATTAATAGGAAGTAATAAGGAAAGAGAGGTTTCACATATAATACTATCTTGGACATCTTTTATGATTGGGAGCACTCATTGAAATATGACATGCTAAAGAGTTGATGTTGGACAAGGAAGACAGCGTAATGGGTTATGTTTTCTTATATCTGAGATAAAATATATTGTCATGGATCATCCAACATGTTGGGCTTGCCTTTCCCCCTCATGCTAGCCAAATTCTTTGCACCAAGTAGAGATACTACTTGTGCTTCCAAATACCCTTAAACCAGTTTTGCCATGAGAGTCCACCATACCAACCTATGGATTGAGTAAGATCCTTCAAGTAAGTTGTCATCGGTGCAAGCAATAAAAATTGCTCTCTAAATATGTATGATTGATTGGTGTGGAGGAAATAAGCTTTATACGATCTTGTGACGTGGAAGAAATAAAAGCGACGGACTGCATAATAAAAGGTTCATATCACAAGGGGCAATATAAAGTGACGTTCTTTTGCATTAAGATTTTGTGCATCCAACCATAAAAGCGCATGGCAACCTCGTCTTCCCTCTGCGAAGGGCCTATCTTTTACTATTATCTTCTACCTTATGCAAGAGTCATGGTGATCGTCACCTTTCCTTTTTATATTTTATCCTTTGGCAAGCACAGTGTGTTGGAAAGATCCTGATAGATATATCTAATTGGATGTAAGTCAGCATGAGTTATTATTGTTGACATTACCCTTGAGGTAAAAGGTTGGGAGGAGAAACTATAAGCCCCTATCTTTCTCTGTGTCCGATTAAAACTCCATAACCACAAGTATTGCGTGAGTGTTAGCAATTATGAAAGACTAAATGATAGTTGAGTATGTGGACTTGCTAGAAAGCTCTGACATAGACTCTTTCTGATGTTATGATAAATTGCAATTGCTTCAATGACTGAGATTATAGTTTGTTAGTTCTCACTAAAGTTTCTGATTCATACTTGGCATTGTGAATAGATTATTACTTGAGCATAAGAAATCATATGACAATATCCATTTATGTCGCTGTTATGAGAATAATCATGATGCCCTCATGTCTGTATTTTATTTTATCGACACCTCTACCTCTAAACATGTGGACATATTTATCGTTATCGGCTTCCGCTTGAGGACAAGCGAGGTCTAAGCTTGGGGGAGTTGATACGTCCATTTTGCATCATGCTTTTATATAGATATTTATTGCAATATGGGCTGTTATTACACGTTATGTCACAATACTTATGCCTATTCTCTCTTATTTTACAAGGTTTACATAAGGAGGGAGAATGCCGGCAGCTGGAATTCTGGGCTGGAAAAGGAGCAAATATTAGAGACCTACTCTACACAACTTCAAAAGTCCTGAAACTCCATGAAAGTTATTTTTGGAAATAATAAAAAATACTGAGCGGAAGAAATACGTCAGGGGGGGCCACCACCTGCCCACGAGGGTGGGGGGCGCGCCCTAGCCCCCAGGGCACGCCCCCTGCCTCGTGGGCCCCCTGTTGGCTCTCTGGTGGCCATCTTCTGCTATATGAAGTCTTTCGTCCAGGGAAAAATCAAAAGCAACCTTTCAGGACGAGACTCCGCCGCCACGAGGCGGAACCTTGGCGGAACCAATCTAGGGCTCCGGCAGAGCTGTTCTGCCGGGGACACTTCCCTCCGGGACGGGGAAATCATCGCCATCGTCATCACCAAGCTCCTCTCATCGGGAGAGGGCAATCTCCATCAACATCTTCACCAGCACCATCTCCTCTCAAAACCATAGTTCATCTCTTGTATCCAATTCTTGTCTATAGTCTGGGATTGGTACTATTAGGTTGCTAGTAGTGTTGATTACTCCTTGTAGTTGATGCTAGTCGGTTTATTTGGTGGAAGATCATATGTTCAGATCCTTTATGCATATTAATACCCCTCTGATTATGAACATGAATATGCTTTGTGAGTAGTTACGTTTGTTCATGAGGACATGGGAGAAGTCTTGCTATTAGTAGTCATGTGAATTTGGTATTCGTTCGATATTTCGATGAGATGTATGTTGTCTATCCTCTGGTGGTGTTATGTGAACGTCGACTACATAAGACTTCACCATTATTTGGGCCTAGGGGAAGGCATTGGGAAGTAATAAGTAGATGATGGGTTGCTAGAGTGTCAGAAGCTTAAACCCTAGTTTATGCGTTGCTTCGTAAGGGGCTGATTTGGATCCATATGTTTCATGCTATGGTTAGGTTTACCTTAATACTTTTGTTGTAGTTGCGGATGCTTGCAATAGAGGTTAATCATAAGTGGGATGCTTGTTCAAGTAAGAACAGCACCCAAGCACCGGTCCACCCACATATCAAATTATCAAAGTACTGAACGCGAATCATATGAACGTGATGAAAACTAGCTTGACGATAATTCCCATGTGTCCTCGGGAGCGCTTTTCTCTATATAAGAGTTTGTCCAGGCTTGTCCTTTGCTACAAAAAGGATTGGGCCACCTTGCTGCACTTTATTTACTTTTGTTACTTCTTGCTCGTTACAAATTATCCTATCACAAACTTATATGTTATCACTTATTTCAGTACTTGCAGAGAATACCTTGCTGAAAACCGCTTATCATTTCCTTCTGCTCCTCGTTGGGTTCGACACTCTTACCGAAAGGACTATGATAGATCCCCTATACTTGTGGGTCATCAGCAAGCAAAACCCCCTTGATCATCCAGATATCGCCTACTCTTTCTCACTTATTCTTGCATTAGAATTGCTTTTGTTGTTGCTCCGATAGCTCCTATTCTCATGCATAGCCTCTTTTTGATAACCCATTGTTGATACTATATCTGATATGCTATATGCTTAGCATAGATGCGTGGTGTTCCATCAGTGGCCCTACACCCTTGTCCGTGTTGCCATGCTAGTCTATCTGGGTCGTCCAAGTGGTTGGATTATCGACCCGAGACATGACCCCCCTAAAGGCCCTTACAATTGTTTGAATCTGCCAAGTTGCATCAAGTGTGACCTATCGAGGGGATTCCTTGTAACTCACTCTCGATGGTGTCTCAGTCGAACAGTATATCGAGTGTGAACCAATCGAGGGAGATTCCTTCGATTTCAATGGATAGTAGGGACCTGAATCTCAATAGTACTATGATTAAAGACGGGTCGGCCCCAAGGGTACCCGCGAGAGGTATTGTGGTAGAACGGCAGGGCAGGCGGAGACTGCCCAGGTGAGAGGTGGGCCTGGTCCCTGGTCGTTGGTCTGCGTGTTACTAAGTCGGAGCGACAGGGATACTGTTCATCCCTGCGAGTTACTAAAACATGCTTAACGGATTTAGGTATTTGATCTGAGTTGGCCGCGTGCCTATACACACTACCACCACGTGGGATAATGGTTTAGTGGGGCCATCTATGTTGTGCGTTCCTTCCGAAAGTGATCCAAATGTCACAGTTCAGAGATGCGGGCTGATTGCTGGGGCGGGCTGGTTACTTCACTTGTGTATACAGTGTCGCGCCAGGGCCCCGGCCAGTCACGCAACGTGTAGGAGTGCAAAGGGCGATGGCCCAGGACCCGTTCACACTTAGGATTTAGACCGGCGTGTTAACCTCTCTAGAAAACCTAGGTTGGTCTATGGCGTGTCGATTACCCGAGGCCGGGCATTACCCAGCAAGTGTGTCCGACCAGATGTAATCGAGCATGTTGGGTAATAGTAGTCTACCCCTGCAAGGAAGTAATCTATTCGAATAGCCGAGTCCACGGTAACAGGACGCTCGGAGTTGTATCCTGATCTACTACAACTACAAATGGATAATGTTACAATGTTAAACTGATACTACTGCTCTCGGGATCGCTTTCTCGCTGGGAGTCGAGGAAGGATCTCAGGGCTTTGCTAATATATGATTGCTGATATATATTTCTATGTTCTACTCTCTTCTGATGTTGCAAGATTGCTTCAAGATTGCTTCAAGATGCTAGTCTTCGATGGGATAGGCTTTTCCCCTCTACTCTGGCATTTCTACAATTTAGTCCAAAGATATAGCCCCATTCCTTTGATACCGATGTATACTTAGTATAGTTCTAATGTAAGTCTTGCGAGCACTTTGGATGAGTACTCACGGTTGCTTTGCTACCTCTTTTTCCCTTCATACCCTATTGCTGCGATCAGATGATGGAGTCCAAGAGCAGGAGATCCCCAGAGGAGCCTACTATGACACAGAGATCCGCGACGACCAGGAGTAGTCCGGAGGCCCTAGGCAGGAGGCCTTCGCCTTTCGATCTATATCGTTGTTTGTGCTAGCCTTCTTAATGCAGAGTTGACTAACTATGTCTGTACCCAGATATTATTTGTGAGTATGACTTATGTATTCAGGTCCTGATGACCCCTGGTTTGTAATATGAAGATTTAAGTTTACATTTGTGTTTAGAGTTGTGTTGTGATATCTTTCCGTTAGTCTCTGATCTCGAGCGTGCATGTTTGCGTGTATGATTAGTGCATGGTCGAGCAGGGGCGCCACAAGCTGATATCAGAGCCGACTGCCCGTAGGAAGCCCCCATTCCAATTCCTTGGTCGAAGTTGAGTCTAGTCTTTGAAAAACTATTTTACTAACTACGTTGTGTGGCTTATGGGCCCACAACATGTATGGATGGGATTAGGATCTTTTACTCCGCACCTTTACTCCGGGATTCTGATCTCTCTTCTATTCGGGTTAAAATTTTACTACCTCTGACTTTAGGTTCTCGTGATCACATCCACCCGGGGCTTTGGTTATCGGCAAATTACTTCCTTGAATGCATGAAGCACAAATTCACTCACTGCCATTTGACAATCTTGCAATTTCCTCTTTTCAGATGGATCGTTTGTTCCCGCCGCGTCCTGGGACGCAGCTTGTACTCCACACTTGGGCTCGTGATACCGCTAGTTTCCTGGCTATCCTGATCACCCTTCTGACCAGATTGGGCTACCGCTGGTACACCGAGTACATGGTTTACGAGGATTTCCGTGAGTTCAACCAGGAGCAGTACCATGCTGATGTTTGTATCTTTGATCAGCGAGATGACTCAGTCATGAAGTTGCACACTTTCCATGATATTGGCGTCATGATTGGTATGGCAGTCTATGATGCTGCCCATTCAACTGTCGCACGTCTTCATGGCGAGCATACTCGCTTGGATAACTCTGAGTTCAGATCCATTCTGTATGCCCCTGCAGGACATGAGACTGGATACTACACTAATGTCCATGCTCCTTATGAGACACGTCGATATGACCCGCAGGTCTTGATACATCATACTCCAGCTTTGGATCGCACTACCCGAGCTCTTGCCGCCGAGTTGTACGCCACTCACGCACGTTTCTATGATACTATGACATAGTTGCTACCAGCTGTACGGGCAGGGATACATCCAAAGTACATTCTTTACCCGCGTAGGACTCAGATGCCCGCAGGTATCGATTGGCCTGCTGTTGGAGGTCACACACCCATACATGGACCTCTTCTCCGAGTTCGAGATCGGGTTCTGCATCAGAGTAGTCAGGAAGCACATGACCTTCCTACCGTGAGCACTCGCCGTCAGCACCTGGTGTATCCTTTGCTATGTCTCGTTGTGTATTCCTCACCGCGTGCCTGCGCGCCACCTAGTATGTCTAACTGTTATTTTGCGAACTTATGTTGTCTGCGTGTAACCGACTCTATGTATGGATATGTATGTCTTAATTGGCTACTGTTGTGAATCTATTGCAGTACTTGTTCATTGTCGTGTACATCATGCTTGTCTCTAAAACACTTGCAGTTGTTTTTACTGAACTACCCCCTGTTGAAATTTAGCAGGATGGTTAGGCCAGGTGCTCGTGGTCGTGGTCGTGGCCGTGCTGCTGAACATCCACCATAGCCAGACTATATGGTAGCCATGATGCAACAATTTGAGTTGCAACGTCAGTTCATGCAAGGAATTGTGGCTCAGTTTCCACAACAGAACCATAATGCTCAAAATCAGCAACCTCCCCCAATAACTCTGTCGGAGTTTGTACGTCTCAACTCTACTGTTTTCTGTAACTCAGAACAACCACTGGATGCTGATGACACGCTTCGCGACATCACCTTCGAGATGGAAGCTGCCAATGTCGCCCTGCCAACCTTGTCACCTTTGCGTACTTCTTCTTAAAGGGTCCCGTTAATCAATGGTGGGACACCCACAGGTGTTCACTACCTGATCGGACAGTCGTTACCTGGATCGAGTTTCAGACTGCTTTCCGTGCCCGTTACATACCTCAAGGAATCATGGACCAGAAGAAAAGAGAGTTTCGCAACCTCACACGGGGCAGTAAGACTGTCAAAGCTTATGAGCGGGAATTCCTTAACCTATCCCGCTATGTTGAAGAAGACGTTGCCACTGATGCCCGTAGACAGGAGAAGTTCCATGATGGACTCCACCCAGACCTCAAGCTTGCACTTTAAGTTCATGACTTCGCTGACTTCGCCACTCTGGTAAACAAGGCCATACAGGTTGAGACCGCTCAGATGGAACACAAGGAGTCACAGAAGCACCAGCGTGACGTTGGCTCATCTTCGAGCTCAACACAAAGGCGTCGAATCTGGATTCCCCACAACATGTATCGTCCAGCTGCCCCTGTGCTAAGACCCTCCTATGCTGCACATCGTCTGCCCCTCCACCATCGAGGCAGCTTTTGGTGTCAAAACCGGCAGATCTTGGGTAGGGGGTCCCGAACTGTGCATCTAAGGATCGAGGGTAACAGGAGGCGGGGGACTTGATGTATACCCAGGTTCGGGCCCTCTTGATGGAGGTAATACCCTACTTCCTGCTTGATTGACTTTGATGAATATAGGGGTTACAAGAGTTGATCTACCTCGAGATCGTAATGGCTAAACCCTAGATGTCTAGCCTGTATGATTATGATTGCCTCTACGGACTAAACCCTCCGGTTTATATAGACACCGGAGGGGGCTAGGGTTGTATAGAGTCGGTTTACAGAGAAAGGAATCTTCGTATCCGCACGCCAAGGAGAGTCCCGTCCGGACACGAGGGAAGTCTTCTGTTCTGTATCTTCACGGCCCACCAATCCAGCCCATGTCACATAGCCCGGACGCCCGAGGACCCCGTAATCCTAGACTCCCTCAGTAGCCCCTTAACTAGCCTTCAATGACGATGTGTCCGGCGTGCAGATTGTCTTCGGCATTGCAAGGCGAGTTCCTCCCCCGAATACTTCAAAGTAGTTGATTTCCAGTTCTATATCCGGCTCCGTACAGTAGTCATACTCCGAATCACAAGGGAAAAATATAGATAAACTTTGTCCTCTGGAGATCTTACTGGTGAGACGTTACGTCCGGTCACTTTATTATTTCGAGACGCAATCACTGATGATACGTCTTGTCAAAGCAGATATCATGCCCCTTATTACGGGATTCTCATCAATACGGGTTTGGGAAACCCAACCGTGCCGTTTCGCACAACCCCTTGGAAATAGCCGAGCTTTAAGGCTCGTGGGAGGACACATGATATTCACTGCCTTTATAAAGAGATAAGATTCCCCTTTTTTACCCGATGCCTTCCTATTCCTCAGCCCATCCGCCCTCACGATCCAGCGCTAAAGCATCATTCCTCTCCATCCCCAAAAAGTACTCCAGCAATGTCCGGCTTCAGAGCGCAGGGCAAGTGGATGGCTTCCTCCGTTACGGAGAGAAACATCAAAGAGCTCCAGGAAGCGGGGTACCTGGCCAAAGAGATCGCCCACCGGCTCCCGGCCAAGAAGCAGATCATCCCCACACCAAAGCCTGGTGAGACGGTAGTATTTATGCCTCATTTTCTTCGTGGACTGGGGTTTCCCCTTCATCCTTTCGTCCGCGGCCTCATGTTTTACTACGGGCTAGATTTCCATGATCTATCCCCAAATTCTTTCCTCAACATTACGACATTTACCGTCATATGCGAGGCATTCCTCCGTGTTTCCCCCCACTTCAGCCTATGGCTCAAGGTCTTCAATGTGAAGCCGAAAGTGGTGGACTGCCAGCACGCGGACTGCGGTGGCGCAATGGTTAGCAAACTTCCCAACGTCACTTGGCCAAGGGCACCTTCGTGGAGACCGTGAAGGGATGGCAGCAGGAGTGGTTCTACGTCACAGAGCCCCGTGAGTCCACATGGGCCGCTCCTACGGAGTTCAAGTCCGGACCCCCAATGCGGCTAGCATCCTGGCTCAACAAAAGCCTGGACTGGGCGTCGTCTAGCGAGGTGATGATGCTGCAGAAGCGCATCAAGAGCATGGTGGATAAAAATACCAGCCTCGCCAGCGTGATCTAGGTGATGCTCTTTCGCCGGATTCTCCCCTGTCAGGCGCATCAAGATTTCATGTGGGAGTTCGACCCGGCCGGTCCCCGGACACTGCAGCGGTTCTTCGGCATGAAGCACGAAGACATGTGGAAGCTGCTCTTCAAGACCCAAAATTCATGGCCGGAGACAACCGAAGATCTTGGCTACGAAAACACCCACACTGCGACCCCCGTAAGTTCTTTGATAACCTTACTTTGCGAGTCCAAGGAGCACACTAAATTCTCCATTTTCTTTCGCAGGGCTGGACGAAGAAAGCGGAACGGATTCACTGTCCGGCTCCGCTGCCTGAAGAACCAGCTATTCCTTAATTGACGAGGATGTTGGTCCCGGCGCCGTACTAGGCGCCGGAAAAGAAGGCCAAGAAGAAGGGCAAGGAGGCCAAGAGTGGCCTCAGCCGCAAGGGTGCCTCGGATGTAGTTTCTGAGGACACTAGAACCCTCTCCTCCCCTGACGAAGAGGAGGAGGAAGAGAGCAATTCCCCCCTAAGGGGGAGAAAAAGAGAAGGGCCGCCTCCGCTGATCTAGAGGCGGAGGTGTCCAAGAAAGGGAAAACTTCCCTTACGGATGACTCCGACTCGGACGCCGACGAGTGGCGCCCCCGGCCGAAGCCCCTGGCCAGATCATAAGTACTCAAAGGTATATATATGTCCGGCTTTTCGGGCTTATAATTGTAATGCATTTAAATTGTATGCTGCAGTCCGGTTAAGGTTCTCCCCCAGCGATCCTCCTCTTTTGGGAATTCGCTGGGTCCGAATATGATGGAGAGCGAGTCGCCTCCACCAGCTTCCTCCCCCACCGAAGCAGATAACACCGAGGTGTTGTCCCAAAGGACCTTTCCGGAACAGGGAGAGGTGCCGGACGCTACCAAGAACATGGGGGAACCGTCCCCCATGGAGACTGGAGATGGGGGCCATGTGCAGTTTGGCCCCCAACCAAATGTCATTCCGGAAACCCACATGGTTCCGGAGACAGAGGAGCAACCCCCTTTAACAGAAGGGGTGTGCCTACAACACCGGCGTCCTCTGTCAATGCGGAGGCGCCGGAGACTCTGGTGAGAGCGCTTCAGAGCGCCATCATCATGGAAGAACATCGTACCCTTATGGGTACGGTGATTGAAAAGGTTCAGTCCACGAAAAGCGGACTGAGCGAAGCCTACACTAGCCTTTTAAGAGGCTTTAAGGTATGTGCTTTATAGTGTATTTTAGCTATATAAAAGAATGCCTATATATAGATAGTAGCCCCTGAGGCTCTGTTTGGTGTTCGAAAACAAAAACCGAACAGCGGATCTAATAACTCACGTAGCAGGCTAACATACATGTATGTTTGAATAAACAGGTTGCGAAGCGGGCGTCAGCTGCCCATGCCGCCGAAGCGTCTGAGCTAATGCGGAAGTTAGAAGAAAAACAAGGTATGTGATACCGAAAACACATCTGAAATGATGTCAGCCCTTATGTGTTATCTGAATGAGTTTTCGCAACTATGTTTGTAGCTGACACGTCTGAGGTCGAGGCCATCAAGAGTGCGTTCGCCGAGGCCAAGAAGGAGGCAGAGGAGGAGCGAGCCTCCCGCCTTAAACATGAATCGCGAGTGGAGGAAGTCCAGCAAGTGCTCAAGGATGCCATAGGCAAATGAGAGTCCTTAGTGCGCAAGAGTTCGGAGCAAAATTCCGAACTCGCTAAGGCACTCCAAAGTGCACAAGAAGCCCGGGAAGAAGCCCAAAGCGCTGTCCGGGAAATCCAAGAGGCAAAGCAAATTGCGGCGGGTAAGGCCTTTAACATGCAGCGCAAATTTGTGAGGAAAAGATATATCTTTCTAACCCGGATTTGGAGTTCTCCAGGAGTGTTTGCGGACCTGCCCGGAGTGTTGCTGACAACGCGGAGTTCTTCCGAGCCGAAGAGGGGAGCTCAGCGGAGAAGCTGTTCTGGTCGCAGTACCTTGCGCTAGAGCATCCAGTGCCCCTGAGCGATCAGCTGAAGCAATGGACCGAACTGCATAGGATGGCTGAATTGGCCATGAGGGATTTGATAATCTGTCTCTGGCCCGCCGAACCCATGCCCAATAGCTACTTCGGCCTCGTGAAGCGGTTGATCAGCGCCTGCCATCGGCTTGATGCTGTGAAGCGGTCGGTCTGCATTGAAGGTGCGCGGATGTCCTTCGCCCGAGTCAAGGTGCAGTGGGCGAAGATGGATGCCGCCAAGCTTGCAACCGAGGGATCTCCCGTTGGCAAAGAGAACCGCACGCCGGAGCCGTATTTCAATGATGTCCTGAAGGGATCCCGCATTGTGGAGGGCCAGTGTTCAAAGGATATCATTTTTGAATAAATGTATCTATGAATTACCAATCCTGTATTATGAAACAAGGCTTTACGTATGATGTGTTGATTGTTTTATTTTAAAATGTATCCACTTGTGCGGCTGTTTATGTTATCTGAGAGTCGGCCAGTCGTCGGCTTCAGCCCCCACGTACATAGTACGGGGGTGTTCGGTATAGCACCTAAAACACACTTGACCCAACGTTTTGGTCCGAGAAGGAGGTGTTAGTGCGGCGAACCAGGCAATCGGACTATGTGGCTTTATTGCTCTCACTTAGCCATAGGAGTTTTACAATGGGAGTGCGGGCGCAACCCCTAATGTCGTTTGATTATCCGAACTTGGGCGCTGTGTGTGCCCAGCCGGGTGGAAGCCGGCATATCGTATAATGCGGAAAAAATCGCATGAGATTTATACTTAGTCACCGAATAGCTGACCGGCTGTCGCCGCATCATGACAGTCAGTTTTTGGCTTTCTCTACTGAGGTGTTTGTCCGGATGAACCAGAAGCACAATCGCAGTAGTTCTCCCTTTACTACCTTAGCCGATTAAGCGGAACCTAAGGTGGTAACCACAGGAGCCGGGCAACCCAACTACTGACAAAAGGTCGTATGTATCACCCCGAGTTGTGGTGTTTCTATTTTTACATGGCGGTAGGGCAGGTTGTTGTTCGGCTTGAATTGCCGCTTTATCCCGACCAAGTTGTGGTCGGCCTACCGCATTGTCCTGACCGCGCTGTGGTCGGTCGGCCGCGTTGCGCGAGTGAGGTATGAGCTCTGGTGCCTCCTCATCAAACTGGGGTAGCAGTTTGCGCTTCAGGTAACTCCTGGCTGGGAGCTTGAGGCCGTATTCTTCGGCAGCCAGGACATTAGTCCATCTGTCGTTGAGCAGATCTTGGTCACCTTGAAGCTGCTGCTGTTTCTTTTTGAGGCTCCTTGCAGTGGCTATTAGCCTGCGCTTGAAGCGCTCCTGCTCGAGAGGTTCCTCGGGCATGATGAAGTCCTCGTCGCCGAGGCTTACCTCACCTTTGAAGAGTGTAAGATAATTATCGTCCTCCGAATCGTCATGTATGGCATGTTCATCAGGGCTGGCTTGCCCATTTTCCCGTTCCTCCTGTTCAGAGGTTCCCTCGACGGGGTCTTTATTATCTTCAGGTTCGTCCGGAGTACTATTTTCCCCGGTGTCAGTGTTGCTATCCTTTGAACGACGTGACTTAGAGCGGCGCCGAGGACACCGGCGCTTGGGTTGTGTCTCAGGAGGTTTATTCTCAACTTGATTTTCTTTGTCGTCGCCGTTAGTTGCTTTGGGTGTATCCACCGTGTACACATCATACGAAGAATTGGCCATCCAGCGTCCAGTAAATGGCGGGTTTTGGCCCTGCTCCTCATCGGCATCGTCGTCCATGCCGTCGATGTCTTCGGAGCTGTAGTCAAGCATGTCGGTTAGATCCCCGACAGTGGCTATGAATTGGGTAGGGGGTGGGAAGCAGAATTCCCCATCATCGGCCGCTAGTTCGCACCGGACATAGTTTGGCTGTGAGTCTCCCGCCAGGGACAGGCTCTTTAATGAGTTTAGCACATCGCCCAAGGGCAAGTGCTGGAAGATGTTTGCGGCGCGGAACTCGAAGATCGATAAACGATCAAGTTCGGCATCCGCGGACGCATATGGTTCGAAACTTATACCCAGAGAAGAGTCCGGAGTTCCGGTGGCACAAATATTGTGTGAGGTTAAGTCCATGTGCGGCTCCAGCGCCGGGGAATCTATGGCCTCCGTGGTGGGGTTGAGCCTCCAATCCTCGGATGCCACAGTATGCTCCGGATCTAAGGCCAGAGCGGTTACAGGAGCTATCTCCTGGATGCGGTCTGACGACATATTTAGGTCATGTTCGTCAAGTTGACCAGGAGCAGTCGCCGCGGTCTTGAATCCAACGAAGCTCAAATCTCCACGGATGTCCGCGACGTAGTTCAAACTCCCAAATCTGACCTGATGGCCAGGGGTGTGGCTATCGATCTGCTCCAGGTGGCCAAACGAGTTGGCCCGCAGCGCGAAGCCGCCGAACATGAAGATCTATCCGGGGAGGAAGGTTTCTCCTTGGACAGCGTCATTGTTGACGATTGAAGGGGCCATCGAACCTTTTGAGGATGACACAGTGGAACTCTTAATGAAAGCACCAATGTCGGTGTCAAAACCGGCGGATCTCGGGTAGGGGGTCCCGAACTGTGCGTCTAAGGTCGATGGTAATAGGAGACAGGGGACACGATGTTTACCCAGGTTCGGGCCCTCTCTATGGAGGTAATACCCTACTTCCTGCTCGATTGATCTTGATGAATATGAGTATTACAAGAGTTGATCTACCACGAGATCGTAATGGCTAAACCCTAGAAGTCTAGCCTGTATGACTATGATAATGAGTATCTCCCTCCGGACTAAGTCCTCCGGTTTATATAGACATCGGGAGGATCTAGGGTTACACAAGGTCGGTTACAAAGGAAAGGAATCTACATATTTGGTCGTCAAGCTTGCCTTCCACGCCAAGGAGAGTCCCATCCAGACACGGGTGCAGTCTTCGGTCTTCGTATCTTCACAGCCCATCGGTCCGGCCCATGGCTAACAGGTCGGACGTCCGAGGACCCCTTAGTCCAAGACTCCCTCACCTACTTCTATGAAAAAATCATGACAAATAATGGGCTTTTCGTCCTGGGCAGGACAAAGACGCAGCTGCATGACATTATTTGGTCCGTCCATGACGGAATAAACCGTGGTAGAAGCGAGGGCGAGGAAAATTTCGGGGAGTTCCCGGTTACGATGTGTGGTTGGGGGCGAGCGATCCGCGTTTCTCTCGTACACGTACACTCGTGGGTGCGAGGTGTTGGGCTCTAACTGAACCCAAGCGAGGCGTTCGCCTACTAAACCCGAACGATCGCACTGCAGGCTACGCGTTATTGAACCCGAGCGATCGATCGATTTGGTAGTTAACTGAACCTGGTCGAGCAATTCCTTCGCTACAGCTGCTAACTAAAGCCGATCGAACATGTTGCCTCTTGATGAACAGTGAGCATTGTTGGGGGTTGGATGAATAGTTCCCGGTGGGGGTTGGATGAACATGACCCCGTGGTAGTAGAGGCCATTGCCGCTGCATGAACAAGACCCGATCGAGCCGGTTGGGGGTGGATGAACAGGACCCCATGGAGGGCTGGACGAACAGGACCCCATGGAGGGCTTGTTGAACAGTAGCCGGTGGAGGGCTGGATGAATAGTAGCCTGTGGAGGGGTGGTTGAACAGGACCCCGTGGAGAGGCTGGTTGAACAGTAGCCGGTGGAGAAGTGGTGGAGGCAGGATGAACAGGAGCCCGTGGATGAACAATAGCTGGTGGAGGCAGAAGGGAGATGCCGTGGATGAACAGTCGCGGGTGGAGGCTGGAGGAGGTCGATGGTGAATGAACAGTAGCCCGTGGAGGCTGGAGCGAGGCAGTAGACGGTGGATGAACAATAGTCCGTAGAGTCCTGTTTTGCGGTACGCCACACCACTCCCGATGAATAGGACCACCGTTTCGACCGTAGGAGGTCGAAGAGAAGTCCGTTTCCTCCGTTTTACGGTATGCCACACCCCTCCCGATCAACAGGACCCTGTTTCGATCTTAGGAGGTCGAAGAGAAGTCTGTTTCCTCTGTTTTGCGGTACGCCACACCCCTCCGGGTGAACAGGATCCTATTTTGACCGTAGGCGATCGAACACAAGGTCGTTTCCTCCGTTCTGCTGTACGCCAGGCCTCATTTCGACTATTCTGTCCAAGCCGGTTGGCTACCGATGAACACGACACATTCCGTTGCCACCCGATGAACACGACGATGCAGTTTCTCCGTTCCGACCCAGCCGGTTGGCTACCGATGAACAGGACGCCGTTGCTACCATCCATTGCCTCTCCATGTACACGAGCCCTCACCGTACGTATGCGCGAGTACGCGTTCGAGACCCCGCCCATATGTATGTACGTGGCGGTATTTTTTGGCATCTGGCTGTACGTACGTGTACACGGTTTTGACTGGACCGCCTGAACTGCTACGTCGGGGGTTCTACTACTACACGTGCCACTGCTTGCTTGGACACGGTTCATCGTTGAAGAGAGACCGATCGACCAGTATGTACGTACACATTCGTGACCAGAATGACAACGCTACGTACGCTTCGACCAGGTCAGTCCTGGCTGTCAGGGAGGATAAGGAGGCACTTCCTTGCATGCAAAGTTATTGAAGGTGGGTCCGACCTGTCAGGGGGAGGATTCGTTTTTTCGCGCCTAATATGGAGGCACTTCCATGTGTGCGAAGTTATTGATGGTGGGTCCGAGCTGTCAGGCGGAGGATTCATTTTTTCGCGCCTAATATGGAGGAACTTCCTTGCGTGCGAAGATGTAGTTGGTAGGTCCCAGCTGTCAGGGGGAAACATTTTTTCGCAAAATACAGAGTCCCTTCCGATGGGTCCCCGCTGTCAGGTGGAGGAATAATTATTTTATGCGTAATAAGGTTGCACTTCCTTGCTGTGGCCGTGGACCCAGCTATCAGCCTCTCCATGTTCAGTCCTCTTCCGATGGAAGTCGTTCCTTGACCACGTTGACCATGCCGCGCCGAGAGCACCAAGGCGGTGGACGACGGCGAGGCCTGGAAGGGGACGACACGGAGCCGAGGAAGGTGCAACAGTGGATGCCCACGCGAAGAGGAGTACGAGGGTTGACTGGTTCGACTGCGGTGTGAGGCTGTCGTCGCCGCAGAATAACACAGGTTGTGGGTGAGTAGACAGTAGAGGGATGGCCTGGACAGCAGTGGGAGTAGGATGGGGCAGTGAGGCCTACGTGGCAGTACAGCCGGCCACTGGAGGTGGGAGAAGTCGGTCTCGCTGGCGCTGGTTTGGGCGGCTGGTGCAAGAAGAGCGGCGATTGAAGAAGCAGCAGGACCGTTCGATTAAAATCCAATGGTCACTGCTGCTAGAATCGTTTGTTGACTAAGTTGACAAAGCCCTGCGTACGCGTCAACTTAGTAGGCCCACAGGCCAGCCTCCGAACCGGTGCGCCCCATATGTCTGTGGGAGGAATCATTTTTTCGCGTAATAAGGAGGCAGTTGATTGTGTGCGGCCATGGACCATGGGGGTCCCTACTGTCAGCCTCTCCGCGTACATCCTATTCAGATGGCTGTCGTTTGTTCAATGTTGAGCACGCTGCGCCTAGAGCACCAATGTGGTGGATGACTGTGAAGCCTAGGAATGGAACGACCCGGAGCTGGAGAAGACACAACAGTGGATGCGCACGCCGAGGAGAGTATGACGGTTCACTGGTTTGGTTGCGGCGTGAGGCCGCCGTTACCAGAGAATAACAGGAGGTGCGGGTAGGTAGAGGGATGGCCAGGCCAGCGGAGGGAGTAGGGTGGGCCGGTGAAGCCTGCGTGGCATCACAGCCGGCCACAAGAGGGGGGAGCAGGCAGTCCCGCCGGCGTTGGTTTAGGCGGCTATAGCAGGAAGGTCAGAGATTGAAGAAGCACATCGCCGTTGGATGGACGTCCAATAGTCACTGCTGCTAGAATCGTGTGTTGACTAACAAAGCCTCGTGTAAACAAGTCAGCCTCGAAAGCTATGGCGTGTACAACCAATTTGCTATTATTTTTATAATTTTTACTCATTTGCTAATTCATATGGAATTTATAAAAGCCCATTTTCCATTTTTAGAATTGCTGCCCATTTTTTGGTCAGTGCTAGGGTTAAAAATTGAACTAAAATGTGCGAAATTTTAAAAATTCACATATTTTTGCTGGGGAACAAAATATTCTTAATCCAAAAATTAGTAGCGATACAAAAAATAAATTTAAAAATAAATTAGTACTATGTCATGTTAAAAATCCAACGAAATATAAAATATTAGTGAAGAACAAAACCAAAAAACTAAACTAATTGCCCATTTGCTATATTTTTTTTGGAATTTACAACCCCTTTCATATTACTTTTAAGATATACTGACCATACTCTTGGGCCAGGCCGAAATGTATCCCTCCTCGTCTTGAAATATTTGCAGCCTAGTAAGTCGGAGAAAACAAATAGGCCTAGCTTGGGTATTCTTCAAAAAGAAATAGTGGGCTACCTATTTTCCCAATGAACAAACTGCTGGGCTAGTCATGTTGTTAGACGGGCCACAGAGACCGCACAACCCAGTTTATAGCCTGCTCCTCTGAACAAATCCTCAAAAAAAGTTGTGCAATTCTGTCATTAATTGACTATACGTTGGCAATGATGTGGGTCCCAGATATCAGCAGGGTGGATTAGAGTAAAAAACGAGGGGTCCATCTGAGTAGCAAAAGAGGCACTTGCTTTTGTTCGGGAGTGGACCTGGTGGGTCCATACTGTCATACTCACAACTACAGTCCTCTCTTGATTCACTATATTGACACGGCCGGACGGCGGCGCCGCAACGAGCGCACCAAGGCGGAGGATAAAGTGGTGCCGCCAATGTGTTGGGTTGGGTTGGGCATTCTTATCGAAAAATAAAAATGGACCGGAACTATTTACGACGTTGACTACGATTTGCATGGCTCCGCTGGTTGCAGGAAGAAAATGGTGAGAGAAAGAAGACTGGTCCCTATCTTTGCCTAAGAATAATATCAACTGAATGTAACGACACTATCATAGGAAATAATATCCTCCTGTTAAAATTTGACTTTTCAAATCGTGAATTTAAATAACTGGTGCATGAGCATTTAGCTTTATTTATTTATTTGCTTATTTATATTTATGGGACCATGAGCATGTACCTGGGCCAGATGCATGTGAGAGCCTCCCTTCCAGTTAATTATGGGCTCCTCTATTGGGCCTTCATTAGTGGGCTGCATGTTATCGACAAGTGGAAAATGTGTTCCGTACCAAAAATAGTATGCGCTACGTACGGTACGGGGCACTAAAGGATCGGACCATGCAACGACTTCCAAAACATTGTGTTTGTCGCTCTAACAACACATTTATTCAACCAACAGATGAAATATACTACTGATTGTACATTGAAAACAGCAGCAGCAGCAACCAGGGCTGGGGGTGCAACAGAAGTAGTAAGCAGGCCAGAAGAGTAAAGACGCAACTCTCTCTTCCACACCAAACATCAGCCATCATTACAAAAGGGCTACCAAAAAAGAACAAGTGTATGCATCAAACTAAATAAAGATCCTACTACACCAAGATTGGTACCGGGAAGTAGCCCAGATGATTAGCGATGATATCTCTAGACACCTTGAGCTGGGGCACGATTGCTTCGCCTGTTCGCCAAGCTGGGGAATTGTTTTCCCACTTCTTCATTTTGCTAATCTTGCATCACTGGAAGTACTTCCCGATAGTCGTGCTTCATCATATGTCTTTGCAATACAACAGTCATAGTTGGATTGCGGCGGAGGCAGTGGTGGTCACTTCAGGGCATCCAGAGTGCGCTTCGCTTTCACCGGATCTACCATTTCCTTTGGAGGTGGAGGTTTCCGTTCGAAATGGGCCCTCACTTTGGCAATAGAGATGTCCGCGTTTTCCTCGTCAGTCCTCTCATGTGGTAACTTTAGAAGATGCTTAAGGCTTGGACCAAATCTGTATTTCTTCCCACCTCTTGTACTACTAGCCGCCGGAGCGGTGGCGTCTCTCTTCTGCCATTGCTGACGCGACGGAGTCTGCTGACACGCCAGAGGAGGAAGAGTGCCCTAACTCCCCAGAGGTGATGGAGGAGGAGGCAGAGTGCCCTCTCGTGCCGGAGGAGGCAGAGGAGGAGGTGGAGTGCCCTGACTCACCGAAGGGGGAGTAGGAGGAGGCGGAGTGCCCTGACGTGTCGGAGAAGGCTGAGTCTGCTGAGGTGTACAATTTGGAAGCTTGATGTACTCCTTTCTCCATAGACAGGTACTCCTTAAAGCATTTTCCAGATGAATCTCCCCTTCACCTGAAGGGTAGTCAAGCTCCAGCTCCTCAAATCCATCCATTATTTCATCCACCTTCACAATAGCATAGCCATGTGGAATCGGATGGCAATGAAAAGTTCCCTCAGCTTGAGGAGGTACAATAGAGCCGACCACCGCTTTCAAGGTCAGGTTTTGGCATTTCGTCAATATAACACAATGTTCAGCCTCCGTGATACTATCCACGGGGTAGTGAGGAGCCGTGAAATCAGGCTGAACGAGCTCCGTGGAAGCCACGCTGCTTCTCCACTGAGATGGTGGGGTAGCCCCTCGGGTAGCATCGAAGCAAGGATCTTCGTACCACTGAGAAGGTTGGCCGGTAGCTCGCTGGCTCTCAAGTTCCTGTAGTTTTCCTAGCCTCTGCATTTCGGTTGACTCCTCTTTCCTCTTTCTCTCTCGGCTTCTATAACCACCGCTGTCAGGAAACCTATGCACCCACGAAACGGAGCCTGGTGTGCCTCGTGCTCGTCCAGGGTGCTCAGGATTCCCAAGGGCCTCTGTCAGCTCGTCCTTCTATCAGTCGGGAATGAACGTCCCTTCCTGCGCTGCCTTGATTGCTTTCTGAAGCTTCCGGATGGGTATTGCAAGTTGCTCATCCGTCCAAACGCACTCCCCTGTTTCTGGGTCCAAAGTTCCCCCAACCCCGAAGAACCAAGTCATTGAACGATTTGGCTAGTGTAATGTCGCTGGTTGGACCCCTTTAGCAAGCAGGTCTTGCTCAGCTTTGTCCCACAACGGCCGGGCTTTGTAGTAGCCACCTCACCCCATGTGATGGTGATACTTCTTCTTTGCAACATCTTGCTTGTTTGTCAGTCACCTTTTCTTACCCTTCTCCGATTTCTTGTAGGCCACAAATGCGGGCCAGTGATCTCTTATCTTCTCATATCGTCTGATGAATTCTGGAGTCTCTTCTTTGTCGACAAACTTTGTGTTCAACTCTTTCTTCCAGTTCCTGAATAGTTCTTCCATCTTCTTAAGAGAAAACGCCTTGACCTTTCACTCTATAACTGGGTTATTCGGATCCTTCTCTGGCGGTAGGCTGAAATTTGTCATCAGCGAGATCCAAAGATCATCTTTGTGTCTATCCAGGACATAAGAAGCTTTAGGGTCCTTATTCTTATTCCATTGTTGGATGCTGATCGGGACGCTGCCCCTAACAACAACTCCACACTGGTGTACAAATGTGTCCTTGGTCCGCTTGGGTGCAATCGATTGGCCATCTTTCGCAACTTCTGTGATCGTGAACCTTTCATCCTGGCGCAACCTTTTCTTCAGGCCTCGTCCCCTTACGGAAGTTTGGCTTGATCCAGAGGGCTAAAAGAAGAAAGAAGCGTTAATATATGTGAATACCAAAACAATTAATGCATCTTGTCAGCACAGGCTTAATTAATATATATATATACCTCAACGGACTTTGCAACAGTTAAGGCTCCCTCCTCCGTTTGGTCACTCGAGCCGTCATCATGATCTCCTTCCTCCGCCATTCAGTCACCGGAGCCGTCATGATCTCCTTCCTCCATTGTTGGATCACCGGAGCCGTCATCCTCTCCTTCCTGACCATCGGTGTCGTTGAGAAACGGTAAGGGATAACCTCCGGCAAGGATTATGTCGGCGTCCTGGGAACGGGGGTCCCCAGACTTACCTGCCTGCGGCTCACGACGTGGCTCCACTAGCAGCCCTGTACGGCCCATCTTCACCAAAAAACACTCAAGACCCTCGCAAGGGGCCAAACCTCGCGACGCGGACGACGCAAGACCTCCTCGGGGGCGGCCTCACCAGGCTGGCTCGCGAGGGGCGGAGAGATCAAGACAAGGGGCACCTCGTGAGGTTCCTGTGATGCAAGCCATGACGACTGGAGCCAGGCGGGCGCCAGCGTGCGCAGTGTCCTCGTTTCCTCTTTGGTGCTAAAGAGGCAAGTGCAGGCGAGGAGTCCCGATGCATCAGGCAAAGGTTTCCATATCGGTGCAACACGACCAAGACCAGCAGGACGGCAGGATGGAGGTCACCGTGGATCCCAAGACGGCGTCACCACCAGAGCCTTTGGCAGGCGAAGACCACCTTTAGTCAGGATAACTTGTACTAGTTGTCTCCCTTCGAATTTGGCCGTTGTGGGATCCCTTCCCGCCTAACATTTGGGGAGAGAACCAGGGCCTCTATAAATAGGACTAGCCACCACAGTAGGAGGGGATCGGAGGATCATTCAGATCACCCTCAACCACACAAGCTCACCAAGCACAAGAGCACCTCTCCTCAGGAGGCTATTCTTCCCTTGTAACTGTTCATCCTCAGCCCAAGGGGCAATCGACCACACCACACTGGAGTAGGGTATTACACCACATTGGTGGCCCGAACCAGTATAAACTCTCGTGTCTCTTGTTCCTTGGCTTCGTCGAGCTAGGCCTTGCCATCGTTGCGAGGGTGCGCTAGGGAGAAAGAGATCTTCGTGCGCACCCCAGTGTTCGAACCTCAAGGGTTTGCCGGAACCCATAATCCGACATTTGGCGCACCAGGTAGGGGTGCGCCGAAGCTTTCCTTCCGCCGATCCGCGTCCCATCGCTTCGTCGCATCCATGGCGGATGCTCGTCGAGCCCGCGCTGAGCGCCGGGCCGCCCTTGCCGCCCGCGTCGCTCAGACAAATCCTATCGGTGGGCCTCCCCGTCGTTCCCCGTCGCCCGCCGCCAACGCCGCCACCGGCCCGGCGGGAAACAAGCAGAAAGCGTCCTCGCTGCCCCCCTCGGTGCGGCGGGACGGCTGCACCGCCACCCCATCACTGACTCTGGCCAGCTCGTCGTCCCATGCACGCGCACCTACAGATGCGCAGGACGCGCTGCTCACGGCACGCGAGCTCCTGCGCTACCACCCAGTCGACGACCTCTACGAGGACTGGCTGGACCGCATCTCCGAGCTCGTCAGCGCCGCAGGGGGCTCCCCCGCGCCATCCCTCTCGCTGCCTCGCCCTCCGCCAGCTGCGGGCGACGTGGCTCACGGAGTGCCTCCACCACCTCCGCACCATGACGGCGCTCTGGCGCCAAGGCGTGAGAAGAAGGAAGCTGCCAAGAAGTTCCCCGGCCGCAAGAGAATGCTCCCGTGCTCCCAGTGCCACCGCGACAAGACCGCGTGCCGCCGGCAGTGGCGGCGCGCGGGACTCAAGGGCAGGGCAGGTTCTACAAAAGCAAAGGGCCTCGGTGGCCACGGCAGGCTGCCGCGCCTTGACTCCTTAGCTGCGTAGTGTCGCCTGGCCAGGCAAGTTCAAGCCAGACCTGCCTCCTCGCTACGACGGCAACCCCGACCCCTCAGAGTTCTTGCGGCTCTACGAGCTGAGCATCGAGGCGGCCAACGGCGACGAAAAAGTCATGGCGAACTGGTTCCCCATGGCTCTCAAGGATGGTGCTTGCTCGTGGCTCCTGAACCTGCCCCCGGGCTCGATCTCCTCCTGGGGCGAGATACGTGACTGCTTCGTCGCCAACTTCCAGGGCACTCGCGACCGCCCTCCGGCCGCGTGTGACCTATGCCGCATCAAGCTACAGCCAGGAGAGACCCTACAGAAGTACATCCAGCGCTTAGACAGCATTCGCCTCAAGATCCCCAAGGTAACGGATGAGGCCATCATTTCAGCATTTTCTGATGGCGTCCGCGATGTCAAGATGAAGGAGGAGCTCGCCATCCACGAGGAGCTATGCACGGCTTTGGAGCTGTTCAACCTGGCGACCAAGTGCGCAAGAGCTGAGGAAGGGCGCTTTTCCCTCATCGAGCTCCCTGCTACCGACCCCGAGGAGAAGAAAGCCAAGGCCAAGGACGTGAAGCGCAAGGGAGTAGCCGTGCTCGCGGCGGAGCCAGATACGAAGCGCGGCCGGGACCATCCTGAGTCGTCCAAGCGCAGCCGACCGTTCTGCGCCTTCCACAACGCACACAGCTACAACACCAATGACTGTCAAGAGCTCAGGGCCATTCGAGATGGAAGCTTTGGTCGGCGCCCCGAGCGCAACGATCGGGGATACGGCCGAGGAGGAGGACGAGGCGAAGGACGCTGGGACGATCGCGGCCCCTGCTAGGAGTGGCGCGACCGGCCTAGCGAGGACCGCTGGCAGGACCAGCCTCGTGAGGGCGCCTGGTGGGGTCCGCCTCGCGAGGACCGTCCTCAGGGCAATGCTGGTCTTCCTCCTCTGCCGCCACCACCAAGAAGGAACGACGACCACCATCAGGACGAGGGGGCTGGGGGCTTCCAGGAACCACGTGCTATCGCCTGCATCATGGGCGGAGCTCAGGCCCCAGCATCTCAGCGTATCTTCAAGCAGTTTGCTCGCGAGGTGAACGCAACTCTTCCCAGGCTTGAGGCCACACGCCCGCTCAGGTTGTCCAAGTGCGCCATCACTTTCAGCTCGGCGGACCAGCTCAAGTGTGCGGCCACTGCTGGCGCCCTCCCAATGCTCTGCTCACCCGTCATCAGCAACGTACAAGTCACCAAGACCCTCATTGACGGCAGTGCAGGGCTTAACATCCTGTCCGTCGAGACATTCGACAGCCTTCAAGTGCCATACGATCAGCTTCAGCCCACCAAGCCCTTCTCAGGAGTGACTGACCGCTCCACCACCCCGATAGGGCAGGTCCGCCTCCCTGTCACCTTCGGACAGCGTGGCAACTACCGCACCGAGCTCATCGACTTTGATGTTGCTCACATCCGTCTGCCGCACAATGCCATCCTCGGGTATCCGGCCCAGGCCAAGTTCATGGCGGTAACTGACCACGTCTACAACGTCCTCAAGATGACAGGAAGCAACGGGATTATCACAGTCCCCTACGAAGAAAGAGATGCGGTGTGCTCCCTCGAGCGCGCCTTCCAAGCCGCGGCAATCGAAGACCCCAACAACAATGGTGCGCAGTACCCTTCTGAGGCCATCCCCAAGAAGAAGAAGAAACTACTCCGCACAGGGCCTCAGGGTAGCGGCACCTCTAGCGGTGCCACATCAGGATCAGCGCCCGTGCCTGGGGCGCCTCCCTCCCTCGCATAGAAGGCGCGCCCGGTGCCCTCCTCGGGCAAGGCTCGAGGGCTCTCTTCTGGAGGGCCTTAGACCTAGCCCACGTCACGAGGGAGGCGCTCGGGCACCACGTGCAGGCGTGCTTTGTGGCATGTTTCCCTCAGGAGGACACCGGGCCAGGAGTGCCCGGCACTCAGGAGTTCATCGCCAAGACCACTCAGGAGCTGCAGGATGCAAGGGCCATGCGCGGCGATCGCCGCCCACCTGGCACGGCTCCCCATCCAGGCGAGGATGGCGGGTTGCGCGTCTGCATCGACATCCCAGGGCTCAACAGGGCCGCATCTCAGGAGCTCTTCTGGCCTTCGCGCATGGGACGTTGTGAGGGCCCACCTTACAGTTATGTTCGCATGCCATTCGGACTGCCGAGCATGGCGGTGGCCTTCCAGCGCAACCTGTGGAGCGTCCTGGCGACCCAGGAGGCCAGGCATCACGCGGTCCTGGCGTAGATGGAGACGGTCCTCAAGGAACCACCTGGACCCCCAGAGCCTCCCGAGGCTCAGGGCCCCGATGGCTCATGAGGAGCAACCCCTTCGCCACACACCTTCAACTACCCCAACATCTCTTCGACAACGGAACCAGGTGATATTTTCCAAGTTTATTTAGCTGGGAGCGCCCCCCGGGCTGCATCATTCCCAGGCCGCGTGGGCCTGTTCTGCGGCATGTATCCTTTTACGACTTTAGCTTACTCTGCTGGGGGCCCCCCTCGGGCCGCATCATCCCCAGGCCGCTCGGGTCTGACCCAGTGGCATGTATCGTTCTTACAATTACCTAAGCTAGTTCGCTTTCCATGCATAATCTATCTATGGTTAGCACCTTCTTGATTGTCACCCACCACGGGAGCCGCGCGCCGATCGTCTTTCTTCAGGATCCTTCGCATTAGAGGGCTAGGCACGGCGTCTGTGCTCGGGTCCGTCCCTACAACGTCGATAAATCCAACGGTTGAGCTCTGTCTGGCGGGCCAGTCCCGTTCACGTCACCTCCTGGGGCCGTTGGTGCTTGCCTTCTGATGCGATAGCCTCAGGAGATTCATTCGGCACAGGTTGCCTAACCATCTCACAGGACCCCCGCAGCCAACAAGAACCAAGACCAAGCGCAACCCGCCTTGAGGTAGGGCCTCGTGAGTCCCGCGCTAGCTCACAAGTGCCCAGACACACCTCGTCTAGCCCTGTCGTGCAAGCCACTTGTCAGGGCAGGGCTGTACACGCCCCGGGGGCTCCACTTAGAGGGAGCCCTCACCCACGCACCAGTGGAAGCACCATGCTCCGCGCTGGCAGTCGACACGGCCGAGGAGTGGTTATGCCCGTGCAAGTGCGGAAGCGCTATGCTCCGCGCTGGTGATAAACAACTGAGGGCGGCCCCTTGGCCGTATCAACCTCAGGGAGCCCTTGAGCTCAGTGTCTGGCCTCATCGCAACACCTCCTCCCGGGAGAGTCGCGCGAGGGGGCTGGGCACGGGGGCTACGCCCGGGTCACGCCCAAGCATAGGCCACCCCGCCAGGTCCCTCAGGCCTGGTCGTCGCGCGCCTGAGGGAGTCCTGGACTAAGTGGTCCTTGGGCGTCCGGCCTGTTATCTGTTGGGCCGGACTGATGGGCTATGAAGACACGAAGACCGAAGACTATACCCGTGTCCGGATTGGACTCTATTTGGCGTGGAAGGCAAGCTAGGCGGCCGATTATGAAGATTCCCTCTTATGTAACCGACCTCATGTAACCCTAGATCTCTCCGGTGTCTACATAAACCGGAGAGAATAGTCCGGATAGGACAGATTCATTACCATATACTCATAGGCTAGACTTCTAGGGTTTAGCCATTATGATCTCGTGGTAGATCAACTCTTGTAATACTCATATTCATCAAGATCAATCAAGCAGGAAGTAGGGTATTACCTCCATAGAGAGGGCCCGAACCTGGGTAAACATCATGTCCCCCGTCTCCTGTTACCATCGATCCTAGACGCACAGTTCGGGACCCCCTACCCGAGATCCGCCGGTTTGGACACCGACATGGGTGCTTTCACTGAGAGTTCCTCTGTGCCGTCGCTAAGAGGGTTGATGGCTTGCCTTGTTGTCAAGGATAATATCATCTCCGGAGGAGCCCTGGCCCCAAGTCAGACCCTCCGTCTCGGCGGCTTCGTCATGACCGCCGTCTCGGCCCTTAAGCCGACGATGACCTCTCAAGTCATCAAAAATCACCTCTGCGTTGATCCTGAATACTCCGCCCGCATGGATCCTGTGGAGTTGTCATCGTTGAACAAACTCCTGGATCGCATGGCTGCCTTGGGGGTCACTACGGACTACAATCGGGTCGGGCTTAAACCCGGCCGGAGAGAAACTAAAACTCCACCGATCACCCATCAGATAGCGGTAGTCGAGGAGCGGAGCAAATCTTCCACTATATTGAAGACGAACTATGTTCGGATCACCGATCTTGAAGAGCCGGATACTTTCCGGCAGAAGGTCATGTCTCTTCCTCCGAACATAAAGTCAGATGACGAGCCTAAAAAATCAGTCGATATCCTGGAGCCCGAACTATCCGGCCTGGTAGACCTCCAAACTCCGGATCCAAAACCAGGTCGGGGTTCGGATTCAATTCTACCCACCCACCCGGACATAGATGCTCTCAGAGGCATCAAACAACAGCCTCAGGAAACGGTCCACCACTTCTGGGGCAGTTCCTCCTTGTCAAAAACAAGGTAAAAGGCTGGCGCGACGAAGACGCGATAGCAGCATTCTGCAACAAATGCGCGGACGAAGGTATCCTTAACGCCATCAATCGCCGCCGCATACTAAAGTTCGCTGACCTAGCAACCATTGTACAAAAGTACAGCACGATGGAAAGCACCTGGAAACTCAGGCAGCTGGCTGGGAATCACCCCGGCACCCCTCACAGGCGAAAAGGGCGCACCCCGAGAGGAACAGTCAAAAAACATAAACCTATTGCGGTGCACGGCACCGTTCTGGAGGGATGGCTCAATGGCCCGTGCAAAATACACACGATGCCGGATACCAGGGCGACCCATAGCCTTAGAGCATGTTGGATACTCAAGCAGGTCCAAAAACTCGTTGGGTGCATGGCAGCTTTAAGCCGCTTCATCTCCAGATTGGGAGAAAAGGCGCTGCCGCTCTATCGCCTTCTACGGCGCACCGACAACTTCGAGTGGACAGACGCGGCGACGGCCGGACTAGAAGAAATAAAAGCCCTTCTAGCGAGCAACCCAATCCTGGCCGCGCCAAACGTCGGCGAGCCAATGCTCTTATACATATCAGCAACACACCAGGTGGTGAGCGCCGTACTCGTCGTCGAACGAGAACAGGACGGACACAAATTCCCGCTCCAGAAGCCGGTATACTATGTATCCACCGTCCTCACACCATGCAAATCCCGGTACCCTCATTATCAAAAAATAGCATATGCAGTCTTCATGGCATCCCGAAAATTGCGGCACTACTTCCAGGAGTGCTCTATCCCGGTGGCCTCCGAAGTGCCCCTCAATGATATAATTAACAACCGGGATGCAACGGGCCGGATTGCCAAATGGGCCATTGAGCTCCTGCCATTCGACATCACGTACAAACCACGTAGAGCCATCAAATCCCAGGTACTGGCCAACTTTGTCGCCGAATGGACAGAAGCCGAACTCCCTAAAGAGTACGACGTGTATTCCAACTGGGTGATGCATTTTGACGGCTCTAAGATGTTGCCAGGGCTAGGGGCGGGCGTCGTATTAACGTCCCCCATAGGAGACATCGTCCAGTACGTACTCCAAATACTATACACGGACTCCAACAACGCAGCCGAATACGAGGCCTTGCTACATGGCCTCCGGATGGCCGTATCAATGGGCATACAACGCCTGGAGGTGCGTGGGGATTCAAACCTTGCAATATCCCAAATCAATGGAGACTTTGATGCCAAAGATCCAAAGATGGCAGCTTACCGCAATGCCGTTTTGAAGATGTCGGCTCGGTTCGAGGGGCTCGAATTTCATCACATCGCCCGCGAAAGTAACCAGACGGCAGACGTCCTTGCTCGCATCGGTGCTAAGCGCGTCCCCGTACCACCTAACATCTTCCTCGAAAGGCTCTTTAAGCCATCCGTGGTATGGCAAGGGGGAGATAGCAACGACAGTCCCGTTCCGAACACAAACACAGATAACGAACACACCGATATCATCGGAGGCTCAACCACCGAAGTAACACCATCGGCCCACATACTCATGGAAGTAATTGCCCCGTGGACCGAACCATTCTTGGCCTATCTTAATAGGAAGGAGCTCCCAGAAGATCAAAACGAGGCTCGCCGCATAGTCCAGCGTTCGAAAGCCTATAAAGTTCACGAAGGAGAGCTCTAAAAGAAAAGCACTACCGGAGTCCTTCAAAGGTGTATCTCCGATGAGGAGGGGCGGCAACTTTTGGCAGAAATTCACGCCGGTCTCGGCAGACATCACGCCGCAGCCCGGGCACTTGTCAGCAAGGCCTTCCGTACAGGATTTTACTGGCCCACGGCCCGGGCAGACGCACAGGACCTCGTCCAATGCTGTGTCGGATGCCAACTCTTCGCCAACCAAAGACATATGCCCCCAACCGCTCTACAAACAATCACCATTACATGGCCCTTTGCGGTCTGGGGCTTGGACATGGTCGGACCCCTTAAAGGGGGAAGCCATAAGAAAAAATATATGTTGGTCATGGTGGACAAATTCACCAAGTGGATAGAGGCTAGACCGGTTAAAACGTCCGAGTCCAGACCGGTGATTGCCTTTATATCCGATGTGGTACATCGTTACGGTGTACCGCACAGCATCATCACTGATAACGGTTCGAATTTCACAGCCGATGAGGTGAAAACCTGGTGTGCTAATCTGGGCATTAAGCTCGATTACGCCTCCGTCTACCACCCGCAAACAAACGGTCAAGTCGAGCGAGCCAATGGTCTTATTATGAGCGGCATCAAACCCAGACTAGTGCGTTATTTAAAAGAATCAGACAAACATCGGGTCGAGGAGCTCGACTCCGTACTCTGGGGGCTGTGGACCACGCCCAACCGTACTACCGGATACACACCTTTTTTCATGGTGTACGGCGCAGAGGCCGTGTTGCCCAGCGATATTATACACGACTCACCTCAAGTGCGTATGTACGAGGAGAAAGAGGCCGAGTTGGATCGGCAGGACAGCCTAGATGCCCTGGAGGAAGAGCGCGACGTCGCCAAAGCCCGTTCAGCATTTTATCAACAGCAGGCTGGAAGATATCAAAGCAGAGAGGTACGGGCCAAGACCTACAATGTTGGCGCACTCGTTCTATGCTTACCGGAGAAGAAAAAGGACAAGCTAAAGCCTAAATGGGAGGGTCCCTTCATCATTGATGAAGTTCTCACCGGAGGAGCATACCGTCTTCGTGACGCCTCAGACAATCGCCTCGAGCCGAACCCCTGGAACGCGGCCAGACTCCGAAGGTTCTATGCCTAGCGCCGAACTCTTTGTCAGTCTCCTTCTCCCCTATAGTTTCCATTACTCTTTCTCCCTTTTACACAATTATTTTTCGCTTTAAAGCACTCATTAGGCTTGACTGAACACTGCTGACGTACACATCTTTACATATGTACGCCCATTATACCTGGGGGCTTCTCTAACAGAAGCTTGTTAATATTATTTTCCGAGCATCAAGCTCATCACACATGCGCGTTCTCTCGCATGTCTTTTTCGCCCTTATATGCATCGATATGACTTAAGTTTTGGCCAAGCTGGGTTGCCTGGCTCCTGTGCTTACCCCTACGTTCCCGATTGTTCGGCTAGGTGGTAAAGGGAGCACCTCTGTGATTGTTACTGCTGGGTCATCCGGATGTGTACCTCAGACTGGGTGAAGCCGAAAGCTAGCGTTCTTAAGGGAATATTCGGTCGGTGGATGAAAAGTCTCTTTTGCACTCACTCTATTGTGAACCCCCAGACGTTATACATACTGTGATTTTCACATCACAATTCGGACATGTCTACTAATGCATGCACACCCAGGGAAAGGAAACCTTAACGGAACTATTCTCTCTGGAAGATGTTTCTTACGAATCAAATGTAATATAACATAACTAGCAGAATACAACTTGTCTGTTCAAGCAATTATGACCCCTACGCCTAGTTTTCCAGGCATGCCCCGGCCTATTCGGCCGTGAGGGTATCCGGAAACACTCCGTACCCTTGAGTCCGGAGGTTGAAGCGAAAAGGTCTGCCATGACAAATGATATACAATTCAGCTAGAATTCCACATGGTGAGGAAAGTACATAGTCACTTGGACTCAAACACTTCCTCCTCTATACCGTCCAACACGCGATCTAACTTACAATCCTGTTGGGAATATTTGGCGGCCACCTCTACTTGGTCATATACTAAACTAACGGGAATTTCTTCCCCATTCTGCCCTACCGATCCGACACGCGCCATGTGATTAGGATCAAGCTTGGTATACCGAGTCTTCACCATGGCCCAAGCCTCTCGCGCACCCTCTCGGCAGGCTGATATCTTCCATAACCGGATACGCCGCCGCGCTCCTTTGAACCGCTCTACAAGCTCCTTCATACTTCCTGGAGGAGAGGCGGAGGGCCATAGAGCCTTGGCAACACTCCACATCACCAGCCTCGCCTGTTCGTGCACCTGTGATAGCTTGAGCAGCAGATCACTCGATGATCCGGACACCTCCTCTTCAGGACGGCCCGTCAATATACCTGCAAGCATGGCTATATCAGTTTCATTTCTCTCCGAACCACTAAAAATAAACAAATTCGGAAACATACTGAACATGCCGCCCCGCAGTTTCTTGTTCTCCTTTACGGAGTCGGATAGCTGGGCCCGCACATCCTTCAATTCTTCACCCAACTTAGTGTTGGAGTCCTACAGCTTGTTTTTCTCGTCCCTGACGCGGGTCAGCACACGCTCGCCTGCGGCGTGTTGCCTCTTCGCCTCTTTTTCTCCCTCTTGGGCGATCTTCAACTCCTTCTTAAATTGATCAGGTGACCCTATTATGCGATCAGTGGCAGTATTAAGCACAGTTGGTATACATTCACTATTCCTCACTAGAGGGGAACGTTACCAGTAGACAACTTCTTCAAATTTTCCATTTCGGTGGTAGCAGCATTTAACTGCGCCCGACAGTGTTCCAGCTCTTGGGCTAGCAGGTCGTTCTTCTCTGTAAGAACCTGGCAATACAACGGTCCTTAAGTCAGTTGTACCAACTGCTTTCAGTCCGGGGGCTACTGGCATATGGTTATCTGTTAAATACTGCTTCGTGGCTCTACTAAGCCCGTTTCGAGCAGTTCGGATATACGCATCGGCCGAGCTGAAGGCATTGAATACCTCTTCCGAAAACTCAAGGTCTCGTAAAACAGCCCTGCGGTGCTGATGATTCATGGCGCTCTCTACTTCCGAGTTGGTGAAGGACATATTCTCCGAACCCTCGGCCGAAGGACAGTCCGGCACTATTCCTATGTTGGCTCCCGCTTTCCAATGGGGTCTAAATCCCAGGTGTGGGGAGTACGGCTGGCCGGACCCTCGGAGTTAGTCCGGTGAACCTTTTTCCTGGTGTGAAACAAGCATACAAGTTACAGTTGGATGTGACTGTTGAAGTATACCTTTAAATCCTGACCTCTTTGACGAGGGACCGGTCGTGACTTCACCGACCTTCCATTTAGAGGCCTTGCTAGGCGCCGGAGCCGCTCTCTTTGGAGCCGCTCTCTTTGGAGCCGCCCATGGAGTAGTGTGACTTGCCGAACGCCTCCCCTGTGGAGCACAAGACAGTGCGATGGGTAAAGCAGTGCGAGGAAGCTCTTTCAAGAGAGGTTTTTTC
This sequence comes from Triticum aestivum, assembly GCF_018294505.1. Lineage (NCBI taxonomy): Eukaryota > Viridiplantae > Streptophyta > Magnoliopsida > Poales > Poaceae > Triticum > Triticum aestivum. The sequence continues at coordinate 411,063,918 of NC_057799.1, read as the reverse complement.
TCAACGACTTACGTGGGAAGCTGGAAGAAGACCAGGGTAATCAGCGATAATGGCCACTTCCGTGCCATCGTAGCTCGCCTAGTAAAACACCCCTTCCGCAAGTACCACGGATATATCCGGACCTTCTTCATACCCGGGATCCAACTCCCGGTTGTGGTCCTCAGGCTGTGGGGCGGGGCTGTAAAACCCCTCGGTGATTCTTTGTCAATGCTGTTATAAGCGGATTAGAAGCTTGTCAAAGGTAATCCGGGAAGCAAAACGAGTAAAGAAGGATTTGGACTTACCCAGCTGGGAGGATTATACATAGAATATCCTTCTCTGCGATTGATTCGAAGAAATTCCTCTTCCTCCCCTTTGAACAGCTCGGCCAGTATTTTGGCCAGAGCAGCGGGGGTGCCCGGACCTTTTCGACCACAGCGGGAGGCGTCGTCCTCCCCGTTGTAGTGCCACATTGGGATCCCTCTGTATTGAAGCGGCTGAACCCCTCGCATTATGGAGGTCACCATTACCTCGACCATTGTTAATCCGGACTGGGCGAGCGTCTTTATCTCACCCAAGAGCTGACGAACCTACGCACTGTCATCCTCCTCAAGGCTCCAGGGGCGCCAACTGTGGTGTTTCTTTAGCGAAACGCTTGCAAATTCAGGGAGACCCTTTCGAGCTGGGTCGGGAAGCGCAACGTCCTTGAGGTAGAACCAGTCAGAAAGCCATTCTTCAGATGCCCTCCTTGGTGTGCCAGACGGGTATCTGGTATCGGCGATGCGCCACACTTCGGCTCCGCCCACTTAAAATATTGACCCCTCATGGTTACGCGAGACAATGCAGAACAACTTTCTCCATAGTTCGAAATGGGCTTCAATACCCAGGAATAGCTCGCATAAAGCAACATAACCGGTGATGTGCAGGATGGAGGCGGGAGTGCAGTTGTGCAGCTGGAGGCCGTAATATTCCAAAAGCCCTCGGAGGAACGGATGCACGGGAAATCCGACGCCCCTCAGCAGATAGGGGACGAAGCACACTCGCTCCCTCCCGGATGGGTTGGGGAAGTCCTCCGACTGAGTCACGCCATTGAAGGAGACCGACCCTGCTCAGACAGGGACCAAATCCGCGGGAGGAAGAAATCCCTGCGTTTGCAGCTTTGCTAGCTGACTATTAGTCACAGAACACTTCTCCCACTCGCTTCTCTTTGGGCTTGAGCGGGAGGAAGAACTGGGAATGCTAGCCATGTTGGAATGGCTTCTCCTAGCAGTTTCTGGGGATTTTCTCGGCACGGTATCGCCTGGATCTAAGATCCAGTTTCATTAAATAGGCGTTCTGCCTTGTGTGGGCGGGATGTTATTTGCGAAAATACCCTGACTTTCCGCATTCGCTCGACACGTGGAAGATGAAGTTATTAGCGCACAGAAGCCGAGGAGAACAATATTGAGTCAACAGCCGAATATATTACTTGGAGAAGGGAACCCGCCATGCAATGCCGAAGACAATCCGAGCGCCGAACACCTCGTCATTGAATCCTGGTTCGGGGGCTCCTGACGGAGTCCTGTACTAAGGGGTCCTCAGGCGTCCGGCCTATTATCTGTTGGGCCGGACTAATGGGCTATGAAGACACGAAGACTGAAGACTATACCCGTGTCCGGATTGGACTCTACATGGCGTGGAAGGCAAGCTAGGCGGCCAATTATGAAGATTCCCTCTTATGTAACCGACCTCATGTTACCCTAGATCTCTCCGGTGTCTATATAAACCGGAGAGAATAGTCCGGATAGGACAGATTCATTACCATATACTCATAGGCTAAACTTCTAGGGTTTAGCCATTACGATCTCGTGGTAGATCAACTCTTGTAATACTCATATTCATCAAGATCAATGAAGCAGGAAGTAGGGTATTACCTCCATAGAGAGGGCCCGAACCTGGGTAAACATCGTGTCCCCCGTCTCCTGTTACCATCGATCCTAGACGCATAGTTCGGGACCCCCTACCCGAGATCCGCCGGTTTTGACACCGACAGCGCCCTCCCGAGTGGAGCCTCGGCGAGGAAAAAGGTATGAAGGTTGTTTGAGCGTCAAGGGGGACTCCTGAGCATCGTGACTCAGGAGCCTAACTGGCCACGTAGCCCCTCACCCCTTGGTCTCGTCCTAGTGATCCGGACGACCCAACGGCGGCTGAGGTATGCGCGGGGTCGGGCCCTGTAGACGTAGAACACTAGACCAATTCCTGTGTTTCCTTTCTGTAAGCTATTTGCGCGTCAAGGGGGACTCCTGAGCATCGTGACTCAGGATCCTAACTGGCCACATAGCCCCTCACCCCTTGGTCTCGTCCTGGTGATCCAGACGACCCAACGGCGGCTGAGGTATGCGCGGGGTTGGGCCCTGCTGACGTAGAACGTAAAGAAAATGGGAAGGAAATCGCAAAATCTCAAGAAAATATTACAAGACATATTATTCTCCCAATACCAAACGCAAGTTTAAACGCCTCCACGAGGCATGGTGCATATTGTAGAAGCTAAACAGAAAGGGGCCCCAGCAAGTCATCTCGTCATCCCCGGATGCCGCCGTCGCCCACAAGGGATGCTTATTCCACAACAGCGTTGCCCTCACCTACACCGCCCAGCAGAGTTACAGGATCAGCAGCACAACCAGTTGAGGGCGCGGGATCAAAGGCGCGGAACCTCTTCAGCAGGGCCTCCACCTGACCCTTCCCGGCCTCGGCAGCAGCTGTGCAGTGTTCGGCATCCACAGGCTCCAGCAGCTTGTCAAGGTGGGCGGTGGGATCGTGAAGATGGAGGTGGCTGAAGACGCGCGTCAACGCGGCTGAGGAAAGAATGCGGGCTTCTTCCTCTGCCAAGGGGCCGATGCCGCTCACGACTTCCTCAAGCGTCGCGACCAGATAAGGAAGCAGCTGGGTGGGGCCCTCGTCGTCGGTAGCCAGCGGCTCCTCCAAGCCCTTCTCGTAGAGTGACCGCATCGCCCTGCGAGACCTCTCTTCGAAGGACTTGAAGGCCACGCGGTCCTCAGCCAGGACCTGCGCCTTGGCTTCCAGCTCGGCCTTCTCTGCCTCCACCTTCTGCTCCAGCTTCTCCAGCCGGCTGCGCTCCGCGGCCTGTGCCTTCGCCAACTGCTCTAGCTCAGCATCGCGACCTCTGACTGCGTCCTCTCGGGCCTTCATCTTCTCCTCCTCCGCCTTGCGGTCTCGAGCCTCGGCTGCACGCTCGCTGCGCATGGTCTTCAGCTCAGCCTCCAACAGTGCCACCTCGCGAGCGGCCGCGGCCTGGGCGGCGGCCTGCTTGTCCTTCTCGGAGGTTGCTGCGGCTGGCTCAGTGCCGCCCGAATGGACACGTCTGAGTGAAGCCAGCCAGAGACCAGCTCCAGGCGCCCGGCTACCAGGCGGGGGTCGGCGCCCTGAAGATCTTCTCGCAGCAGGGTCATCACGGAAAGAGCGCGCTCCAGGACGTCAGGGGAGGCGGAAGGACCCGGAGACAGTAGTGCGGCAGAAGGGGGAGGAGGCGATGTCATCATCATGGCCTGGGAGGCTGGAAGCTCCTAAGCTTTGGGGACCTCGGCAACCGAGCCGAGCGTTGGCACCTCTGGAGCCAGTGGGGCTATGGGGGCTGCCTCCTCCTGAGGATGCTCCTCTAAGCCTCGTGAGGACGACCGGGCCGGAGAAGAACGAGTGCTGCCACTGCCCTTCCCCGCGGAGGGGGGTGCGGCCGCCGCAGCCGATTTGGTCTCGGGCGATGCCACCGCTTCCTCCTTCCTCTTCTTTGCTGTGGGCGTCGGCCTAATTGCACAATGGTGAAGCGTCAAGAATCAGCAGCAGAAGTAAGAACACGGCAGAACAAGAGCACTTACGGGTCGACCACGGTATACTCCCTCTGCTTCTTAAGCTTGAAGCCTGAGAGCCTCACAGCCTGAGGCACGGGCGCGCAGGCTCCAGAAGCGGAAGAGGGGGCAGCAGATGGGCCGGAAGCAACTCCAGGCGGTGTCGGAGCAGGAGCGTCGTCTTGGAAGATCAGCGTCGACCTGCCCCTCGTCGGAACCTCGGCCAATGGCCTCCTCCAGGCGCTGGCCTTGGGCCTCGAGGAGCCCCCAGCCGCGAGCGGCTCCTCTCACTCCGGGAGGACATCATCCTCGTCATCATCATCAGGCAGGGTGCGGAGGATGTCGGCCTTGCGCAAGGGGGAGGTCTCCCCCATCCCCTCGGGGGTCGCCTCCGAGTCGCGCTCCTCTTCCTCCTCCCCGCGGGAATCGCCAGAAGACACGACCACCGGCGCTGGCGCCACCGGGACCCCAGGGGGCGCCGGCGGCACTTGCTCGCACCTGTCAAAGGTGGGCATGGCGGCCGCGACCTGCGCCTCGTCCTTGCGAAGGAACAAGGGAACGAAGGCACTCGGCGGATACTCCTGGTCGTCCCCGACCAAGAGGCAGAGAGCCATAGCCAGCTCTTCTTCAGACAAGGCCTCCGGACTCAAGCGAAGCTTATCTTCTTCGCCCCCAAGCATCCACAAGGGGCGTGAGCGCGCCTGAAGCAGAGCCACACGCAGCATCAGGAATTCCCTCCGAAGCATGGCCCCCGTCATCTTCACCGCCTTCACGTTGCCCAGGTTTAGGTCGGCGGTCATCTTCTCCAGCACTGGCTTCGCCCGGTTGTCGGTAAGCTTCGTGCAGAGCCACCCTTCGTCGGACTGGGGCATCTTCGTCGGCAGCATCAACCGTGGGTGGACGCACATGGCATCCATCATGACCCACTTGCTCCTGAAGCCCTCGACCTTCTTTCCAGCCTTCGAGATCGCGTTGGCCTTGCCGGCTGCGACGAAGTTGGCACACCCTGAGGTGTGGCCATCATCGATCCGGAGGAAGAAGAAGTGGCGCAGTAGAGCCACGGACGGCATCACCCCGACGTACGCCTCGCAGTAGAAGGCGAAGATCGACAGGAGAAGAACAGAGTTGGGATGAAGATGAAGGGCCTGCAGCCTGTAATGGCTGAGGATGACGTAGAAGAAGTCGGAGAAGGGGGGAACCAGCCCCGCAACAACGCTGCTCATGAAAAAGGGGTAGAAGGCCTGGATCCGGTCTGTCCGCCCTCGCAGGCGCTGGGTCACGGTGGCCATCGCCACCTCCTCCTGGGTCAAAGGCCCGAAGAAGACCTCGCTGGTCCCGCTCCGCGTCGGCTGCGACCGGACGGCCCGGCGACCCCCTCACCTGAGCACCAGGGCGTGCTCCCCGCTGGCCGCGCCCCCTGCGGCCGGCACCCTCTCCGGCACCATCGCCGGTTCGGTGGCTGGAGCGGCCTGCGGCTCCACCACCAACGGCGCCTCGCTCGTCGGCGCCTGGGAGTTCCCTCCGGCGCCATCCACGGCGCCTCCTCCAGGACGGCGCCACCACCACCTCCGTTGGCCCCCGTTTGCTCGACCACATCGGTCCGCGGCGGGGTGTCGTCCCCGACAACCATGACCTCCCGATCGAGGCCCATCACATCTGCATGGCCGCCTTGGTCGCGCCTCCCCTCCAGCGGCGGCACGAAGATCGTCGCCGCCGCCACCGTCCCCGTCGGCTCCTCGTCTGCCCGCGCCCACGTCGCCACAGCGTCAACCCAGGCCTGGGTCGACGCCGCCTCCAACTGCGCCTTGGCCCGGTTCCGGTCCCGCTAGGCTAGGCCTTCGGTGTCGGCCGGGTCTAGACCGATATCCGAGACCGCCCTCGCCTCCTCCTCCTCCTCGTCCCGGTCGACGGTGCCGGACCGGCTCCTCCGGAACGCGGCACCCTCGTTGGATGTCACATCCGCCGCCGCCAGCACCAGCGAGATCGGCGACCTGACACCCAAGACAAAATAAATACGAGCCAAGCAGAGCCGTCGGCCACTCGGTTCAAGTGAAAAATGAACTCACCCCGGCACCACCGGAACAACGCGCCTCGCCGCCCTCTCCTGCGGAGCGCCATGCCTCCTCTTGGCGGGCGGCTTCGCGCCCCGGCCGGGTTCGCCGCGCGCTTCATGGCCGGGGCCCGTGGCGCGACAATGTGTATTCCGTGCGGCCGACTCACCGCCCCCCCCCCCCGGGACGACCGGACTCTGGCCGCACCGCCGCCTCCTCCACCTGGCGCCGCTACAAGCCGACTCGCGTCAGCATCCCCGAGACCGTCTCGCAACCAGCAACTCAAGAAGTGAAGACAAGACTTACCCGCTCGGCGCCCTGCGCCCGCGTCGGCGGTCGCCTCCTCCCCTCTGCTTTGGGCTTCGGGATCCTCCTAGGCAGCGTGCACCACCTGTGCCTGCTCCTGGTCGTAAGGATGCCGGATGGCGTTCAGAAGCACCTCCCACGTCGCGTCGGGGCGAATAAGAAGATGAGCAGCAGCAAAGTATGGACCAAGGACTCACCATCGGTGCCGGGTTCGCGCGGCTGTACGGGGGTTTCCCGAACTCCCAGACATCCCGCAGGTTGGCCTTGGAGATGTCATTGACCCGGCGCGCGACCTGGTCCGCACCCAGCTGCAAGTTCACCATGCGGTTGGGGTCCTGAAGGCCGGTCACCTGACCGATGAGGTGGCTGCGCTGCTGCAGCGGCAGCACTCGGCGGATGATGAAGTAGTGAGGAGGTCGGTGCCGGTGAGCCCCTCGCGCACTTTCATTACCGACACTCGCTCGCACAGGTTGAGCACCTCCTACAATGGGTGCTTGGGGTAGTACCCCCAGTTCTGCTTCTCCCTCGGCGGCAAGTTGATACGATCCGCGCCGAGGTTGCGGACGTAGAAGAAAGAATTATGCCACTTCTTGGCAGAATCCTCCAGCGGCATCTTTGGGCAGTCGGTGCCCGATCGCTTGGAGATGACGGCGGCCCCACACTCGGACATCTCCCAGGCCCTTGGCCCCTGCTGCTTTAAGGAGAAGAAGCGTACCCGGAGGTCGATCGAAGGCTTGACCCCCAGGTAGCCCTCGCAAAGGGTGATGAAGCCCGACAGCTGCACGATGGCGCCGGCACCAAGATGATGGGGCTGGAGCCTGAAGAACTCCAGGAAGTCGCGGAAGAAGCCGCTCACGGGAAGCCCGAACCCGCGCTTGAAGTGCGGAAAGAAGACCACGCGATCCGTGCTCTCGGGCCGCGGCTCCCGCTCCCCCTGCAGCAGGCGCGCGGCGACCTCCGTCTCCCCCGGCAGGTGCCTGGTCGTGCGGAGATAGGCGATGTCATCGAGAGTGACGGTCGAACCCATCCACGAGCCCGACGGCAGCGCCATCGACAAAGGCACGGGAGAAAGAAGAAGAAGATGGCGACGAAGCTCTACTCAAAACAACGGGCGTCGCAGCGCGCGGCGGTCGCAAGAAGTAGAGGAAGGAAGAAGAAGGTAGGGGGCGCGAGCGAGAATGATTTCTGCCAACCCCTCCTCGCTCCAATTTATAAGCCACGGTTTGAAATGTGGGGGAGTGGGATCGTTTGCGCCCGCCATTCCCACTTCCCCGCGATAACTGCGCACGTACACTGGTGCACATCGGTCCAAAACAAACGGTTTTTTACCCCTTTCCGCGACGGCATTTGGAACCGTTGCCAAATGAGTGTGTGCGATAGGGTGTCCTTCCCACACGACCCATAAATCGTCGGGGATAGGCCCTCTTGGGACCCAGGCTGGGGCCGTGTGTGATCGGGCGAGGCATCGAAACTCAATAATTTCCGTAGGTATGTACATCCCACACGGTGAATCCTAGAAATCATTTCCGTAGGTATGTACATCCCACACGGTAAATCCCAGAAATCATTTCCAGAGGTAGGTACATCCCACACGGTTCCCAGAAAATCATTTCCGTTCGTATGTATATTGCACACGGTCAATCCAAGGAATATGTTTCCGTTCTTATGTACATCCCACACAGTCAATCCAGGGAAAACGTTTCCGTTCGGATGTACATCCCACACGGTTTTATGTATACGCTCGTGTGTGAAAGGCATAACTATCACACACGCTCTGCCTTGGTTAACTGTTTGCTTTCATTAACTACATCACACACGAGTTGATGTAGAAAACTGTGTGGCATTGGGCTATCCATCGCAAGCGCTTTTACTGCTAGAACCATTTGCAAAGGTCCATAACACATTTAGCAGGTTTATTAGTTCACAATTAATAATTCTAGTATTACGCAAATTCACATTTCATATCGAATAGCTGTTTGCCAATTTCATATCAGGCACATAAATATATTATAACATCACAGTACGATAGCTACATGAAAACAGCACAGTACAACATATAGCTAGTTCAACTTCATAAGAACAATATATTCATTTCCCTAGTCGAGATCATCCAGGCTTGTCTCATCCACCTCTGCTTTTAGTTCAGTAAGAACCCATTTTGCATGGGCAAACTGGGAAAGTGCCTCCTCCTTCTCCAACACCATCTTAGCAAAGCCTTTTTTTTAAATCTGAGCTCATTCTCCACCTTCAACTTTTTATCCCACATCTTGAAATATGCTTCAGCGTTGACAAGACTTTCTCTACGCCTAGCTGTGTTCACTTCCTCATACATGCTCCAGAGCTTCGTTAGGCACATCTTCAAAGACTGTGGCCACTCTTGATCAACCCACTCCAAGTAAGAACACTTCTGTTCATCCTATAATATTTAAAACTAGATCAGTAACAATTGTAGGGGAAATGGGTTTATAGCAACATAGAAAATCACCAATGCTTATTTTGAAAAACTGAAGAAACATGTTAATTATGACATATCATCTCAAAAAGATCAATGTGTAAATGAAATAATTGGTACTGAGACAACAACCAAATTTTGGAACATCAGAAGCTATAATTAACTACAACGACGCTACAAGTTCTTACTCATGTACAATAAATAACAAATTGAACATTTTATGAGGAAGGTAAATATAACTGCAACAACATAGCGACAGTGTTTGGATGACAGCAAATTGATACTAACAGGTGTGTACATGCACAAATTTAGTAACATAGAACTAATAGCACTAAGGCCGTCCACTATGTATGCCAAAACTGGTGTAAAGACAACTGTTTCTACATCTCGCACCGGTGCCCTGAACTGGTGAGCCGATGCAGCGGAAAAAAATCAGGGACCCGGACTCCGGAGCACGTAGTTGCTCCGATGCCCCGTTCCTTCGTGCCATAAAGATTTAGTATTTTACTGCTTGGATGCTCGGATGTGTGGACCAAAGTTGGCTGCACAAAACTGCTGAAGCGGTGCCAAATAATTTTCTAATGGCACCGCTGATGAGATGGCACCTATTTAAGATACTAGGTACAAACTATGACACTGTCTTAGGATGCATTTGGTTGAAGGTGTGTTATGAATGGGTTGGGACCGTGACAGTGTCTGAATCACATCTAAAAAATGATTTGTAACAACGGAAGAGGGTCTAACCTTCTCTGCACGTGCCAGAAACTTCCTCCCAGTGTCCAGAGAATCAAACGCAAGTAGCTTCACGCATGGAGATTGATGGTGACAACGAGTAGATAGATCTTCAGCCACCCCGCTCCATTCATTGCCACTGATGGTCTTAGGGAGCTACAAGAGGAAGAAACGACTCAAATTGACCTCCAGATAAAAATCCTTCATTCCAAGTCATAGCCCAAGAGCGAGAAGTGAGGCATACCCGGGTGGTGAAGGAGTAGTCGTTGGAGGAGGAACCGCTGGAGATGTCTTTGAAGAAGACCATGGCGACCCCGGCGGTAGGATGCGAGATGGCGAGAGCGAGGAAGCGACCATAGCTCAGCAAGGAAGGAAGGAAGGAAGGAGGAAACAGGGGAAATGTGACTTGTGGTCGGGGAGAAAAGGGGGTGGGGAAGGGGGGCGGTAGGCCAAACTTTTGGAAATTTGGAGGGAAACTTTGCGCGCGGTGCCGCCGGACCATTCACTTTGAACGATTGTGTGCACCGCAAACGATTCTTCTGCTTTACGCGCATGGGATGAGTTTGATAATTCAAATTTTGGTCTCAAGGCATGGGCACATTCACTTTGAACGCGCGCGGTGCCGCCGGACCATTCACTTTGAATGATTGTGTGCATCGCAAATGATTCTTCTGCCTTACGCGCATGGGATGAGTTTGATAATTCAAATTTTGGTGGAAATTTCCCCGGGTACGTCATTGCATAATTTAACATCACTTGCTAATTTGGGCACACAAAAGAGCGTATAGCAGGGAGGCCACACTTACTGAATCGAGCAATTTTAGGAATTACACAGAGCTAGTAGACCTAAACATTGCTCTAACAAAAGACCAGCATTAAAAACAAAGCCAAAGTATCGATAATTAAAAATCCGCCGCCGCGCCGACCTATGCATCGCCGGTGTGAGATGAGACGTCGATGACTTGTCCTGGTGACATGCCGCCGTTGGTGGACTCCGCGTCCCCCTTGCTGAAGTCGATCGCCTCCTCGTCCTCGTCCTCGGCGCCGCCCTCAAGGTTGTAGTACTTGTAGTAGTGGCTGCGTCAGAGCTCGCGTTGGTACTCCATCGCCGATTCCTTGACGGACAGACTCTTATCTACCTCAATCTCGGCCACGCACAACTCCTCCTCCCGGCGCTCCTCGATCTCTGACACCTCCTGCATCCACTACAAAAAAAACTTCCGTGACATTTTGGGCCGAACGAAAAAAAATTATGTCATACTTATGACACTTCTATGACGATAATTCTGACAAAACCCGGTATCATCATAGATGTGGTGGGGTCCAACTTCTATGACAAAAAATCATGACAGAAAATGGGCTTTTTGTCCTCGGCTGGCCGGAGACGTAGCTGCATGACATTCTTTGGGCCGTCCATGACGGAAAAAAAACGTGGTAGAAGCGAGGGCGTGGAAAATATCGGGGAGTTTTCCGGTTACGGTGGGTGGTCGGGGGCCGAGCCATGCACGTTTCTCTCATATGTACGCGCGTGTGTGCGAGGCATTGCGCTCTAACTGAACCCGAGCGAGGCGTTGGGCTCTAACTGAACCCGAGCGATTGCACTGCAGGCTATGCGTTACTGAACCCGAGCGATCGATCGATGGTTGTTAACTGAACCCGATCGAGTGATTTCTTCGCTACTGCTGCTAACTGAAGCCGGTCGATGCTGCCTCTGGATGAACAGTGAGCGTTCTTGGGGGGTTTGGTGGCGGTTGGATGAATAGGAACCTGTGGTAGTAGAGGCCGTTGCCGCTGGATGAACAGTACCCCGATCGATCGAGCCGGTGGATGAACAGGACCCCGTGGAGGGCTGGATGAAACATGACCCCATGGAGGGCTGGTTGAATAGTAGCCGGTGGAGGGCTGGACGAACAGTAGCCGGTGGAGGGGTGGTTGAACAGGAACCCCGTGGGAAGGGCTGGTTGAACAGTAGCCGGTGGAGGAGCGCGCGGTGGAGGCTGGATGAACAGGAGCCCGTGGATGAACAGTCGCAGGTGGAGACTGGAGGAGGTCGAGGTGGATAAACAGTAGCCCGTGGAGGTTGGAGGAGGTCGACGGTGGAGATGAACAGTATCCTGTGGAGTCCCGTTTTGTGGTACGCCACACCCTTCCCGATGAACAAGACCCCTGTTTCGATAGTAGCGCTCCAACACAAGTTCGTTTCCTCCGTTTTGTGGTACGCCACACCCCTCCCGATCAACAGGCCCCATTTCGACCGTAGGAGGTCCGTTTCCTCCGTTTTGCGGTACGCCAGACCCCTCCCGATGAACAGGATCCCGTTTCCATCGTGGTCGGTCGAACACAAGGCCTTTTCCTCCGTTCTACGGTACGCCAGGCCTCATTTCCATCGGTTGTTCCGTCCAAGCCGGTTGGCTCCCGATGAACAGCACGTGTTTCATTGCCTCCCGATGAACACGACGCATTCCGTTGCCTCCCCATGAACACGACGATGACGCAGTTTCTCCATTCCGACCCAGCCACAACCATGTACACGAGCCCTAGCGGTACGTATGCACGAGTAGGCGTTCGAGACCCCGCCCATATGTACGTACGTGGCCGTATTTACTTTCTTGCACCCTGGTCGCTGTACGTACGTGTACATGGTACGTGCGCGCCTCTACTACCACACGTGCCCTTCCTTACACGGCCATGGTTCAACGCTGCAGCCTACAGACAGACCGACCGACCAGTATGTACGTACACGTTCGTGACCAGAATGACAACACTACGTATGCTTCGACCGGGTGGGTCCCGACTGTTAGGCACTTCCTTGCGTGCGAAGATGTAGCTGGTGGGTCCCAGCAGTCAGGGGGGCTAATCATTTTTTTTTCCCCGTAATATGGACGCACTTCCTTGCGTGCGAAGATGTAGCTGCTGGGTCCCAACAGTCAGGGGGAAACATTTTTTTTCACGAAATACGGTGGCCCGTCCGGTGGGTCCCTGCTGTCTGGTGGAGGAATCATTATTTTGTGCGTAATAAGGAGGCATTTCCTTGCTGCGGCCGTGGACCCAGCTGTCAGCCTGTCCACGTACAGTACTCTTCCGATGGAAGTCGGTCGGTGACCACATTGACCACGCCGCGCCGAGAGCACCAAGGCGGTGGATGACGGCGAGGCCTAGGAAGGGGACGACATGGATCCGGGGAATACGCGGCAGTGGATGCCCACGCGGAGAGGAGTACGAGGGTTCACTGGTTCGGCTCCGGTGTGAGGATGCCGTCGCCGCAGGGCCTGGCCAGCGGTGGGAGTGGTAGGGGGAGGTGAGGCCTCCGCGGTAGCACAGCCGGCCACGGGAGGCAGGAGCACGCGGCATGACCGGCGCTGCTTTGGGCGGCTGGAGCAAGAAGACCAAAGGTTGAAGAATCTCAACGGCCGTTGGATGGAGATCGTACGGTCACTGCAGCTAGAATCATTTATATTGACTAAGTTGACAAAGCCCTTGGTACGCGTCGACTTAGTAGGCCCACAGGTCAGCCTCCAAAACGGTGCGCCCCAGATGTCAGGGGGAGGAATAATTTTTTGGGCGGCTGAAGCTAGAATATCCGAGATTGAAGTAGAAGCACGACATCCGTTGGATGGACATCCAACGGACAATGCTGTTAGAACCGTGTGTTGACTATAAGTTGACAAAGCCTTGCATACACGTCAACTTAGTAGGCCCACAAGTGTGTCACAGAGAACTTATAGCCCATTTGCGATTTGTAAGAATGTATAGCCCATTTTTGAATTCTAATGGAATTTACTACAACCCATTTATAGTTTGTTAAAAGTACAGCCCATTTTCTAGATTGGACAATGATTAATAATTTCAACCAACCGTTCAAAACAGAATCCAATAAAATTTCCCACATTTTGATGGGATCCGAAATATTTTTGTCCCGAAATTTCTAGTCAGATTAAATACAATTTCAATATAAATTTGTATTACGTAAAAATCCAATGAAACATTGCGCGCGCAACAATTAATGAAATTAAAATTTTCAAATCCAGAAATAATATTTTATCAAGTAATTACGTGTTTGGTGCACTTTTTTATAGTTACTGCCCAGTTTTTATAATTACATCCCATTTATTATTTCTTAAAGCCCATTTTCTTGTTATGCCTAATGCATCCCTCCTGGAAAGATTTGCAGCCCAGCGGGGCGGAGAATAACAAGTTGACCTTGCCTGGGTATTCCTCAAAAAAAAGTATAGCTGGGCTAGCCATTTTCAGCTTGAAAAAGAATAATATCTGGGCTGGATATCTGGCCTGGGCTAGACGGGCCACAGTCCGCCTAGTTAATACCCTACTCTCCTCTGAACAACAACGGAAACATCGCTCAAGAAAAACTCTGCAGTGCTCACACCTCAAAAAGACAAATATTGCTCGAGCTGCTTGGTCCCAGATGTCGGCCGCTCCTTGTGCAATTCTCTCATTTATTGACTACATAGGTTGACAATGGTGTGGGATCGTGATGTCAGGAAACCAGGAGGAAGAAAAAAATATTTCAGTTGTATATAATAAGGAGGCACTTGCGTACGTGCGGCTATGGCCCTGGTGGGTCCCCACTGTCATCCTCTCCAAGTAAAGTCATCTCCTCATTCTTCATGCCGTTGACCATGTTGACAGCGCGAGACGGCGGCGTCACGGCGAGCGCAACAACTCGAAGGATGACGAAGAGGGCCTCGCGGGCCCTACGGATGGTCTGATACAGCACCCGCTGCTCATTCGGGAAGCCAGGATCATAGGGCCACATGTCCGCGACGGCATTGACGTTCGCTTGTTCACCGGTGCTCATTGAGGAGACGGAGGTTGCAGCACAGGTCCTCCTGTGCTGGTAGCTCTTCCGCCATTAGGGCGTCGAAGTGGGCGGCACCTGCTCTATGGTGAACACGGCATGAACCGGCTTGGACAGTGGCGCCGGCTCCTGGTCGGAAGCTATGTCCATCGTCTGATTGTCGTCGCTCAGCTCGGCGAGCTCACTGGTGAGCCAGCATGTCCGGCTACTGGACTGACCCGCTGCCAAGCACGAGTCTGACTGCCCTGGCCCACCCACGCCTCCCTCGCACGTGCGCGCTTTCTCCCGAAACGGTCAGCACCGCCTGCCCCGCTTCTCGGTGCAGGCGATTTCTCCGCCTTCAAACGACACAAGTGTCGTCCGTCCGACCGTCTGCCACCCAAATTAATGATACGCGGTTGCCGAGGCAGCTACTCCGGCACCACACGTCCGTCCCTCCGCCGCCCACCATTGCTATATAAACTGATGCGCTGGCCATAGCCGCAGTCATCCGCCTCTGTTCCCTTTCTCCTCTCCACACCACTACTCCCACCATGGCTTCCTCGCGCTCCAGCGCTCTTCGGGACGGGCGGACGACGGACCACAAGGAGATGGCAGTCATTGCTGCCGACTGGCTGGCCGGCAGGCAGCCGGAGGACAACGACGTCCCAATGGAGAACATGATAGCCGATGATCCGGCGCCAACCCCCTCCTCCGCGCCATCCTCGCCGGTGCATTGCACCATGACCATCAGCGAGGCCCGTGCCCAATACATGGACGCGGTGAGGCAGGAGCAATTCTGGGAGGTGCAGGCCGAGGCCGCCTACAACCACCATCTCCTCCAGGAGCACCTCAGGCGGAGGAGCAGATCGCCGCGGGGCGGGCGGTGCAGGAGGCGCTGCTCGACTCGTACCGCTCCGCCCGTGAGGGCCGCCTCGAGCGCTGGCGGTACCGCATGCGGGTGGCGGAGGCTGCGGCCGCCTACAAAGAGGGCGCTGAAGCGGGCAAGGCGCTATTTGGCGAGACCGAGGATGAGGCAGAGGACAATGCCGGCTCCGACGGGTCCCCGCTCCCCTGGCGTCGATGAGGCCCTGCTCCGCCGAGGCCCCGCGGCGCCAACAACGAGGCAGAGGACACCGCCGGCTTTGATGAGTCCCCGCTCCGCTGGCGTCGACGAGGCCCTGCTCCGCCGAGGCCCCGCGGCGCCAACAATGAGGCATAGGACACCGCCGGCTACGCCGAGGCCCCACAGCACCAACAACGAGGCAGAGGACACCGCCGGCTCCGCCAAGGCCCCGCCCCGCCAACAACGAGGCAGAGGACATCGCTGGCTCAGCCGAGGCCCCACCCTGCCGGCAACGAGGGGGAAGATTTCCCCCGCTCCGCCGAGGCGCTGCCCCGCCGGCAACGAGACAGAGGACATCGCCGGCTCCGTCGATGCCCCGCCCCGCTACCAACGAGGCCGCGCCACACAGAAAACGAGGAAGAGTAGAACACGGCAGTGTATGAATGAATTTAGTTCGATTTGTTTGAATTCTAGTATCACTGACATTGGATGAACATGCAAAACAATACGTACTAGCATTATTCCCAGGGTGATCACCTCGTTTGCAGCAGTTTCACATGTACTCCCTCCGGTCCTTTTTAGTCTGCATATAAGTTTTGTCTGAAGTCAAAGTATCTCTACTTTGACCAATCTTATAGAAAAAAGTATCAACATTCACAATGTAAAATCAACTGACTTGAAAGAAATCTAATATGCGAAGTAAAAAGGAACATAGGGAGTACAAAATTTAGCGTCCTATACATTGCAATCAACACAAAGGCCTGGCAATTCATAGAGAACTTCAAAACAATAGATGATTATGCATCTCAGCGATTCACATGTCAGAGCCAATATTTACCACACAACTAAAGAATAAAGAAAAATCGATCGATGCTGCTAACAGCAAAGGGCGTCCCATTCGAAAATATCAAACACATGTCTTCTTGCTAACATCAATGAGCAAAATTTGACAAGGTTGTCCCATTCCAAAATGTCAAATGCGTGTTGTTTTGCGTACATCAGTGAGCAAACTTTGACAAGGTTTTCCCATTCCAAAATATCAAATGCCTACGATTGGGGAATGGGCAGGGTTTGCCATCAGTTCGGACATTGACATGCACCTCGTGCTAAATAAACCAGCTGTTCTTTTTGTGCAGTTCCACCAAAATCAACCAAATTCGTGCGTAGCTTGTATGATTTCGCCGTTATATGTTGCAACACCTTGAACATGTCGGCATCTCCTTTCTTGTGGTGGAAACAAATGATTCGAGAATATTCGATGTATTCGTGAACATTTTGTGCAGTTCCCATTGAAATCAAGCTGAGCACCCCTGTTTGCATCAATACAAAAAAGTGATTAGTATAAAGCAAATTGTACTATGAATTGACAGTTTAAACAGTCAACCTACATGATCCATGTAGAGCACACATTTAAAAAAATGGAACTCACCGGAAGGAATCGTAAAACAACATTGTACTGGCCATCACAGCAACAAAGATGGAGATCCGTGAGTCCTTCTGAGCTGAAGTTAGTTTGTTCTTGTGGGAAATAATGTAAGCATCCTTCAACTGCTCCCTTCTTAAGAAGAGAGGCTTGGCTTCTTTATCCTGGCATAGTCGGAACTAGGCACTTCATGTACTCAATATTCTTCTTCAGAGGAGGATGATCCTGTTGTGCAAAGACAAGAGGACAACTAAATGCTAGCATCCCTGTTTGCTCGGAAAAAAAAGGAAAGGAAGTATTTAAAACAACACATATGAAGCACTTCTCAAGGACAATACCACTTTCTCATGACAGTATCTAAACAGTAGCACAACACCAATAGAGATGACAATGCTCAATCATATGGATGAAATCCGTGGGCGAGTACCAACCTTTGTTAGGAGGCTTATTGCATAGAGCATATAGATCAAGCACTTCTCCGGAACCATCTGTTGTTATCTACTGTGGTTGCCATGCTTACTATATACCCCTCAATTAGTTTAATGTTTCCAACATCTTCTTGTGCAGTTCCACTAAAATATATGGTATCTTCAAAGAAGATCCCTGTTTGCACAAGTAGAGATAATTACATATTACATTAAGAGTGGCATCAAATCAGTGGTAAAACAATTGCTCGTTCCAGCCATAGCAATAAATTAAGATGCAAAACTATATCATTACTTGTGTCATCACAGTTCCAGTGCTTCATTACAGCACCGGGAGTTGATTTTTGTTTTTCTTTCGCTTGTTCTTCCCCTTCATCACTTGGTTCAATAACAGACAAGCTTCGCCTTCAATGTAAGATTTGGCATGTCAATTAGGGGGCACAAGTATAGCACTAAACAACGACGTTAATTTTCAGATGGAAGTGGCAAAATACAGGCCAACAGTTGTGAAATATCCTTATCTTACCTCAATGGGATATTACGGTGCACATACAGATTGGAAGTCTTGTCTCCATTTGTGCAGTTCCCTAAAATCAAGCAACATTAGCGTACAACTAGCACAACATATGAAAGCACACTGCACAATCATGTGAAAGAAGGCTAGTACTGACCTCTCATGACGCGGAATTCAAACAACTCACAAGAAGAAGATCTGAACCAAATTTGCCAACACGGATAGGAAGTAAGATCTCCTCTTGTGCAGTTCCACTAAGATCAGGCAACCAAGCAAAATTGTCGGTGTGACATTTTGGTTGAACTGCACAAAACACTCTTAAAACAAAAGTGTTTTGTGCAATGCAACAAAAAGGTCACAATAGCAACGAGGTGAAGTAGATAACCCTGTTTACACAGAGGTGCAAAGGAAACAACTAGTGGTCAATAACAGTGGATGACACAGAAGCCAAAAAAAGAAGCATCTAACTTATCTAAATGGGAAAGAAAGCAAGACAGTAGCATTTCTCAAACAGTGGCATTGATTAATATTAATAGAGAGATTATATTAACAATAAAATTGGTTCAACATGTAATTTGCTTCTAACTGTGGCATTGCATCAATTTTCCAGCGGCATTATTAGAGGGTGTTTGTTTACAGGGACGTTTTGGTGTCGGGACTAAGAAAAGTCCGTGTCAGTCCCATCTAAACCAAATAGGAGGGACTTTTAGGAACTAAAGAAAGAAGACCCCGAGGGAGAGTCTTTTGGGACTTTTTCCAACAGTTGCCCCTGCCCCACATCGCAGCTTGTCTCTATTAGTTCATTACTAGGGGTAACATGGTCTTTTAGCATGTCATTTAATAACCGCTAGTCCATGTTTAGTCCCTGGAACCAAGCAGGTGGGGACTAGGGAGTTTTTAACCAAATAGGGCCTTAGATTAACAACAGCTAAAGAGTTGCACGGGACAGTGGACGCACCAGCACCGATGTATGAAGGGGTGATGCACAGTCTGTTGCAACAAAGAACAAAAACAACCAAGGAGCATATTTGTGTTGGTCCCGGTTTTGTTATCTTTAGACACCTTTCCCTATGTGAGCGCAGCAAATCTACTCGCGCTCAAACTCTACAGCCTTGTCCCCCAAAACAAAAGATCAGTTTGTTACAGATGTGCGTACTGTTTTTGTCATTGTTTCCCCTTTTCGACCAACGTAGGTGCTGGATAGCCAGTCTATACTAGTACTTTCCCCCCTTCCTTTCCTCTTTGAACCATGTCCTAGATTCATGCTATACAACTTTCCCCACTACTTTCCTGTTTGATCCAACACCTAGATTCGAGTGCAGAAGCGGAAAAAGCCCACATGCAGCTAGAGCAATGCATGTGGAATCAGTAAATTATACCTTAAGGTTCTTGGGGTGTGGTTCGGTGGGCAACCGGAGGCCGTTCGGCCCACACTATGTACGGCCGCGAGGAAGAAGGGGTCGGAGGCCCTCCCACGCCGCTGCTAGGTGAAAGAGAACAGCTGCGCCGGTGGTGGATTCCCTCCCTTGCCGACGGCGACAGCGTTAAGCCTCCTTCTCTTCCCGGCGGACGGATCCTGCCGGCTCTTTGACCAGCAGTGAGGGGAGAGAGAGAGGCCAACGAAGTCTTGTTTAGATCTGGAGAGGGTGAGAGAGTGTGAAGAGAGCAACTACAAGCGTTGAGGCTCCAGTGTGTATATATATACTGGAGAGAGTGTGTGAAGAGTGCAAACCGTAGAAAACAAAGCGCCGAGGCTGCAGCATATACGTGATGAGGTGATTATACGGTCACTACGAGATTGTATAGCTCCGTATCCATCCATTTTGACCAGTCAAAGAATCCTCCTAGCACCGCCCCAGATCATTTTCTCTCTGTGTCATGCGGGGCCTACCTGTCATTGGGTGGAAGAAAGAAGTCGAACAAAAATAAAATTATGCTCAAGTGTAGTTATCGAACCCGAGACCTCAAGTTTGATGAGCGAACAGGCTAACCAACTACACCACCCCCACGTTATGTTAAACGAGAGAAAAATAAGCTTTAATACATTACTGCATTCATGTGACAAGAATGCGTGTTTTTTGCGTGGGAGTCATTGGGATTTAAATCATAATCGTGTCATGTGGCTTTGGTGGTAAGGTCTTTTGGGATTTAAAGCAGTGTTGGTAGTACAGAAATAATGCAGCTTTAGTCACCTTACTTTTCTCCACGTAGTACGTTGGGTCCCACCAGTCAGAGGGTGAAACAAACAAATTACTAAGAAAAATTAAAGCGCCAGCGGTGTATCTTACCTCACACATCTCGCTACTGCTCGTGAACACTGTCCAATCGATCCCTCTGTTCGCTCACGTACTATTTTAAGTGAATCCGTATTATAACATGCACACAATTTTGGGCACTCGTATTCGACCTAAGTCAGTATGCCACCGTATCTCGTACTACTCCCTCCGTCTAGGTGTAATAAGTCACGTTAGAAGGTGCAGCGGGACCAAGGTGCAAGCAGATTTGTTTTCGAAACGAGGTGCAAGCAGATTGGAGAATAAGGAGAAACTTGACCGGTCCTTCCTCCAATCAAAGCCCTGATTTCTGTCTCTAAACGCAACAATTAATCACAACAACTAAGATATGCCATTTTAGCTACCATGCAGGGCCACGTATTAACTCGCATGCACCAACGCGTTGTTGCGCTCCATGCATTGGGTTTCCGGGGGAGATAACAAGGCAGAGTAAGGAGCGTTTGGTTACATTGCTACGCTGGTCATAGTGGTGAGTAACTTGGACAAGTAACATGCATATGTTACTAGTCTATGTTACTACTCCCGTTTCCGGGCTGATCATTGCTAGGCTGGTCATAGTACTTTCATAGTAGGTAGTAACATATGGATGGTAACATGCAAGTCATCATTAATTGAGATATAGACTCATTTTACCTCCGCATGTGTGTGTGTTTTAACAGCATGTGTGTGTTAGAGAGAGCGACACATCGACCTACTCCTACAGAGAGATGGTGTGTAGTGTATGATTTAGCCGCGAGAGTTGGTGCATCCTCTCATTTCCGGGCGTCCGGTCGGGACAGGCGGGACAGCTGCCACGCCCGCTCCTGACCAGCCTTGTCCACCCAAAGCCCCTCCATCGCCCGCACGCGCTTCCTGCCCGAAACGATCAGCGCCGCTCCAAAGAATCAGTGCTGCTTTCATGCCTGGGCAGAGCGGACGCGACCTCTCACTGGCGCCTGCATTGAAGGGAGAAGCGGATTCAATAGTGATGGTTGCTTCGTCTGTCCAACTTCCTGCTGGGTCTATGTGATTTGACGGCTCATTGGTCATTATTACTGAGGTGGTAGGACTGCTGGATGTCCCACGCTTTCGGCGAAAGGAGGTACTACTAGATTACTATTTTCTCCATTCTCAGCGGAGGAGTGCGAGAGCAGTGAAAACACGCAGGCTCAGTGATTACATGGCCCACCTCACACTATCACCATATTTTCTGGACACCGTGCGACACCTAACTCTTTACATAGTACTAGTATAGTACGTACTGTAATTTATCAGCGAGATAAATGTGTACAATGCTATGAAGCTTCCAGCTTCTGTTTCATGTATCTTGCGTCCAAGGTTGCTCGTTGCAACATTTCATCAAATACAAAGGAGACTAACATGCATGCTATTGCATCTCAATGATTGACAGATAATAACCAATATGTACTCCCTCCGTTCCATAATAAGTGACTCAACTTTATGCAAACTTTAGTACAAAGTTGTACTACTACTAAAGTTGACACTTATTTTGGAACAGAGACAGCTAAAGAAAAAAATGATCCATGCAGTCCCTAGCCCTTGTCGGAGTAATGGGCCACGGGTAGCCTAACCCGAGCCCCAGAACCTTTCAGGACATCGGGGCCGGCTGCGCCCCTCAAGACGCCAAGATAGAGCGTCGCCTTCTGGCGGCCGGGTGGCCGAACGGCCGACTGCCGGTAGACGGCCGTGCTCAGGAAGACGGCTCCAAGATGAGCCGACTCCTGGCAGGCGGCCTCCAGAGAGGCCGGCTCCTAGCAGTCGGCCCATGGCGCCCTCAGAGTCTGCGCCCCCATTAAGACGACAAGACAGGGTGGGGCTGCAGTATAGCACATCACCCCCGTATCCAGGGCCGGGCGTGGCCACAGTGTTCCGTACAGGCGGAGATCTCCGCCCGGCGCGGCACTGTTGCCACTCCCCCCTGACATCATTCCTGTCAGGCGAAGCCCTGTTCCCACGACCGTCTATCAGTACGACCCGAAGACGGCGGGCCCTACCGGTCAGCGAGAGCCCGGAAGACGGCGAGAGCCTCACCAGTCAGACCCGAGGGAGGCCGGCCCCCAGCAGTCAGCACGCTCCTTCCTCGGGGCCCACACGCCATTAACCAGAGAAGATGCGGAGTGGCTATAGTGATCTCCCGCCAGGCGGCGGGATTGTAGCCACGCTCCCCTGACAAAGCAAGCGTCATTAGCATTACGGCTACAGTAACCAGCAGCCGGCAAGACCTGCGAGCGGCGGGGGCGGCCTGTCGGCTCTGTACCAGATCAATCGGCAGGGCCCACCAGGCGGCGGGCCCCAGCAGTCGGCGGAGAAGCCGGCGACCAGAGAGACTGACAGCCAGGTCCTACACCCGGCCAGATTACCATTGTACCCCTAGGGGGTAGGCCTATATAAACCCCCCAGGGCACCCATGCAAAGGGTTGAAACATGTTAGAATTAGACTCACACCTAGGGGGAGAAGAGAGCAAGCCTTGCCTTCTTCCACCTCTAGCATACAGCTCGAGGAGCACCATTTGTACTCACTAGTGCCTTAGTGATCATGCGGAGACCCCGCAGAACAGGACTAGGGGTGTTATCTCCTAGGAGAGCCCCGAACCTATGTAAAGTGCGCTGGCGTTCATGTCTACGCCTCATCCTGCTTCCAGGCACCAGCGACGTTCTACTCGCTCCCACCATGATAAGCCATCCATTGGCATATGTCGCACCCAACCCCCGACATTTGGCGCCCACCGTGGGGCGAGGTGCACCGTCTCCCGGAGACCTGTTCTGGACGGGAACCCTGTTCCTTCCTGGCGAGCGCAGCCAGCTCGGCATGCCAGACGGCGCCTGCGCCGGCGCACTACACGGCGCGGAGGTCGCCTGCGCGGCGAGCTGCCTCGCCGATCTTGTCGGCGAGATTCGCCTCTCCGACGAGCCCGCGTCTGATGCGGGCACCGATGGCCCCGAGAGCCGCCTCATGAGCCTCCTCTATCAGCTCCATGTCGCCAGCGAGCCTGCAGTGGACTTGGAGTCGGTTGGCTCCACCGATCCGATGCTTGTCGACACCGACACGGCGTCGCTTGACGCGTTCCCCACCAACGTGGTGGTCTACGACGAGCTGCTTCCTCGCGCGGACAGCTGCGGCAGTACCGTCACGGAAGTGCTCGTCATCAGCCACGGCGAGCACTCTGGCGGAGGTGGCCAGGATCCGTTGCCGGGGCGATGCAAGACCTGACTGCGCCCATCCCGGAAGACGCCGACGCCGAGACGCTGGAGGCACGCCGCGTCCAGCTCGTCGAGAGTGCTAAACGGCTGGCCATCATGAGGCGTCTCTCGGAGGCTTACCAGCGTGAGATGGACCGTGTTGTCGGTGGCACGCCAGCTCCTGGTGGGCCTAGCCGCATTGGCCAGATCCGGCAGCGTGGCGCGACCATCGC
Source organism: Triticum aestivum (assembly GCF_018294505.1). Classification (NCBI taxonomy): domain Eukaryota; kingdom Viridiplantae; phylum Streptophyta; class Magnoliopsida; order Poales; family Poaceae; genus Triticum; species Triticum aestivum. Next base: position 411,040,626 of record NC_057799.1, on the reverse strand, counting down.
CAGCATGTTCGGGACTGATCGTCCCGTATACGCCATGCCTGCGGAGAACATACGAGCTGCCCAGGCGGCAGCAGACGAGCTAGACAAGCTCGAGGGCGACGAGCGTCGCCACATGACGGAGCGAGTCCAGCAGCTCCTCGACGCGGCTGCTGAGCAGCAAGAGGCCGGGTGCCGCACTGAAGCGCCCAACCGGCGAAACGACGACCCGCCTCCTCACCGATACCAAGGCGCAACATCCCGGACGCCGACTAGTGGCGCCCGCGATAGAAGAGACAAGGAGCCGGCTGCTAGCTGCAGCCGGACTCGCATCACCATCGAGCGCGACGAAGACGGCCGCCCAAGAGCAGTGCAGCGACGAGACGACTGTCCGCCTCCTCCTCCCCGCAGGGAGAGGCGCATTTCCCCGCCGCCTGTTGATCACCCGTCACTCGGCGACCGCCTTGGCCGCCGGGAAGGGATCGGAGAAAACGATGCCCGTCACCGGATCGATCGCCTCAATCGATCCCTGGCGCTAGAAGAAGAAGATGAGCTGGGTCCGCCATGCTTCGGCCCCCGCATCCGAGACAAACCTTTCCCCAAAGGGTTCACGCTCCCGAGAGATACAACCAAGTACACCGGCTCTGTGAAGCCGGAGGACTAGCTGGTCGACTACTCCATAGCCGTCAGCATCGCGAACGGCAACAAGCGCGTTGCCGTGAAGTACGTTCCGCTCATGCTCAAGGGCACGGACCGGACGTGGCTGAACAGCCTGAAGCCCCGCAGCATCAACAGCTGGGTTGATTTCACAGAAGCATTCATCCGCAACTTCACCAGCACGTACAAGCGGACACCCAAGCCCCGCCAGCACTCCTTGTGCGTCCAAGGCCCCAACGAGTCGACTCGCGACTACCTCACGCGTTGGGCCGAGCTGCGCAACTCTTGCGAGGGCGTGCACAAGGTGCAGGCCATCGAGTACTTCACTGCCGGGTGCCGCGAGGGCACCCTCCTCAAGCACAAGCTCCTCTGCGACGAGCCGGCAATCCTAGACGAACTGCTGATCATAGCAGACAAGTACACCACGGCCGACTCCTCCATGAAGGCGGAGATCCAAGTTAACGCGTTGGGCAAGGTGGCCCCTCAAGCTCCTCGGACCCCGGCTGGTGACACCAGTCGGCGACAACAACCAAACGGCAACAAGCGCAAGGCCATGCAGCCGGGTTCCACGAGTCGGCAGGTGGCAACAGTCGAAGATCAGCAGCCGGAAGGGCAGCCTCCCCCCAAGCGCCAGAAGGGCAGCAAGCCCAACTGGTTGCCCGCCTTCTCATACGAGCAGACCCTTGATGCACCCTGCAAGTTCCACAGCGGCGCGAAGCCGTCCAACCACACTACTGAAAGTGCCACTTGCTCACCAGGATCGCCAAGGGTGACGGACTCCAGCCCCCTCCGCCTGCCGGCCTGCCGCCTCCTCCTCCTCAGCAGCCGGCGGTTCGGCCAGTCGGCGCGATACAAGATGAGTACCCTGAAGAGCATGGGGCTTATGTCGTGTTCACCAGCGTGGCCGACGACAGGCACTGCAGGCGGCAGCAGCAACAAGAAGTGAATGCAGTAGCATCGGAGACCCCTGAATTCATGCATTGGTCTGAGAAGCCCATCAGCTGGAGTAGAGCCGACCACCCGGAGGTGATGCCCAATCCCGCCTCTTATGCTCTGGTGTTGGATGCCACCTTTGCCACAGAGAGGCGAGCTGCTTGCTTCTCCCGAGTTCTGATAGATGGCAGCAGCAGCATCAACATCCTGTACAAAGATACCATGGAGAAGTTGGGAATCAAGCAGAGACATCTTCAGCCCAGCCGGACTATTTTCCATGGCATTGTTCCAGGCCTTTCCTGCTCACCAATCGGCAAGACTCAGATAGATGTCCTCTTCGGGGACAAAAATCATTTCCACCGAGAGCCAGTCTGGTTTGAGGTGGTGAACCTTAAGAGCCCTTATCATGCATTGCTCGGCCGCCCTGCCCTGGCCAAGTTTATGGCGGTCCCCCACTATGCTTACCTGAAGATGAAGATGCTGAGCTCCAAGGGAATCCTGACCATAGTAGGAGACTACAAGAAGAAGTCCGCCTGCGCAGCAGAGAGCTGCCGGTTAGCCGAGTCCCTCGTGATCGCGGCTGAGAATCGGCTCCTTGACCGGGTGGTGGCTATGGCCGGCAAGCAGCCGGAAATATCATCCAACCCCAAGGAGTCGGAAGCTGAGGGCTCATTCAAGCCGGCAAAGGAAACAAAGAAGATACCCTTGGACCCGGAGCACCTGGAGAGGCACGCTGTCATAGGTGCAAACCTTGACAGCAAATAGGAAGGCGAGCTCGTCGATTTCCTCCGTGAGAACCGGGACATCTTTGCATGGTCTCCCAAGGACATGTCGGGTGTTCCGACGGAATTCGCCGAGCACAAGCTACACGTCCGATCTGATGCCAAGCCAGTCAGGCAGCCCTTGCACCACCTGTCAGAGGAAAAGAGAAGAGTTGTTGGAGAAGAGATAGCCCGGCTTCTAGCAGCCAGCTTCATCATGGAGGTGTTCTTTCCAGAATGGTTAGCTAACCCGGTCCTAGTGCTGAAAAAGAACAAGCAGTGGCGCATGTGTATTGATTATACCAGCCTCAACAAAGCATGCCCCAAAATCCCTTTGCCTTACCAAGGATTGACCAGGTGATAGACTGCACAGCCGGATGCGAGCTGTTGAGCTATTTGGATGCATACTCAGGGTACCACCAGATCAAGCTAAACCCGGCCGATAGGCTGAAGACCGCCTTCATCACGCCATTCGAAGCCTTCTGCTACCTGACCATGACGTTCGGCTTGAGGAATGTCGGCGCCACTTTTCAGCGATACATGCAGAAGTGTCTCCTTAAGCAACTCGGCAGAAACGCCCACGTCTATGTGGATGATGTTGTGGTGAAGACGGAGAAGCGTGGAACGCTGCTAGAAGACCTCAAGGAGACCTTTGAGAATTTGCGTCGATTTCAGATCAAGCTCAACCCGGAGAAATGCATCTTTGGAGTATCAGCCGGCCAGCTTCTTGGCTTTCTGGTCTCAGAGCGCGGCATAGAATGCAACCCTGTGAAGATCAAGGCCATCGAGAGGATGGAAGTGCCCACTCGACTACTGGACATGAAAAAATTCACCGGCTGCTTGGCATCCATTAGCCGTTTCATCAGTCGGCTGGGCGAGAAGGCTCTTCCCCTGTACCAGCTCATGAAAAAGACCACTTTTTTCGAGTGGAACGACAAGGCGGATGAAGCTTTCCTCCAGCTCAAGAAGATGTTGACCACTCCGCCTATCCTGGCGGCTCCGACTCCTAAGGAGCCCATGCTCCTCTACATCGCACAGTCATAGTGGTGGAACGCAAGGAAGAAGGCAAAGCACTTCTAGTCCAGAGGCCGGTGTATTACCTGAGTGAAGTGTTGTCCGCCTCCAAGCAAAACTACCCCCACTACCAGAAGATGTGCTATGGCGTGCACTTTGCCGCCAAGAAATTGAAGCCATATTTTCAAGAGCACCCAATCACTGTGGTCTGCACTGCTCCCCTTGTAGCCCCAGCTGGCCCGAGGCTCAGCCGGCGGGCCGGCTACATAAGCTGGCAGGTTGATGAAGTTGATGGACGGGTCCACGTTCTCCACGTAGAAGTAAGATTGCTGCCACATCTTAACCGAGTGTGGCAGCTTGATGGTGGGGAAGGCGTTCTTCGAAGACGGCCGGCGCACCACGATGAAGGCACCACACTGGGCAGCCACCTCCCGGACGGAGGTGCCCACCTTGGTGTAGAAGAATGCTCCCCACAGCTCGATGGTGGGGTGGATGCCGAGATAGCCTTCGCACATCGTGACGAAGGCGGCCAGGAGCATCACGGTGTTGGGCGTGATGTGGTGAGGTTGGAGATGGTAAAATTCGAGGAACGAGTGGAGGAAGCCGCTCATCAGCAAGCCGAAGCCACGGATGAAGTGCGAGTGGAAGACGACCCGCTCCTTCTCCCCCGGCGCCGGCGAGATCTCCCCCGCTGGAGGCACGCGCGCCTTCACGTAGTTTGCGCCGGGAAGGATCCGTGTGTCGCGAAGGAAAGCAATGTGGTCTTCGTGGACATTCGACCCGTCCCAGTCTCCTCCATGCTCGCGCGCCATGGAGGGCTCGACAAAGAGAGCGGCGCGGCGGGAGAACTGAGATTGGGGCGGGGCCAAGAGGGCGCGGGGACGAGCAGCGGCGGCGCTCCGGCGGAGCTCGGGGGCGCTTCGACGGGAGGAAGAAGGAGGCAAATGGGGTGGAGGGGCGCGCGTGCTTCGCCGCTCCCTACCCTCTCCCTACTTATAGCCTACGGGCTATGAAGCCGAGGGGGCGGCCGTGGGATCATGGGATAAACTGTGCCCACGACCCCACGCTCCTGCCTTTACCGCGCGAGTTACTGCGCGCAGTAACTTCGCGGGGAAACCCAACCGCCCGCCTCGGCCGCAGCGGATCCGCTCGCGTGCCGCGGCCCGGTGGTGGCGGGCTCAGCCTGCAGTCGTGTCCCATCACGCGCATGGGCTGGCAGGCTGGCCCGGCTGGCTGGCGCCATGTGGCACGCCCACGACGGGCGGCAGGCCTAGAAGGTTAGCTAACACGCCACCTAGTTCCCGCCGTTGCATTCGAAATTCCAGATAAATCCGACTGGACGTGGCCGACTCCCTCAGGCGGCTTGCGAGGAGTCGGATGAAGCTTCCACCCATAGCACCCGGAGGAGGAAACTGTTGAGGCTTCTCAGCCCCTCAGCCGCGGCGCCTCACCAGCTTCGGGGACTACTGTCGGAGTAATGGGCCACGGGTAGCCTAACCCGAGCCCAGAACCTTCCAGGACATCGGGGTCGGCTGCGCCCCTCAAGACGCCAAGATAGAGCGCCGCCTTCTGGCGGCCGGCTGGCCGAACGGCCGACTGCCGGTAGACAGGCGTGCTCAGGAAGACGGCTCCAAGATGAGCCGACTCCTGGCAGGCGGCCTCCACAGAGGCCGGCTCCTAGCAGTTGGCCCATGGCGCCCTCGGAGTCTGCGCCCCCATTAAGACGACAAGACAGGGTGGGGCTGCAGTATAGCCCATCACCCCCGTATCCAGGGCCGGGCGTGGCCACAGTGTTCCGTACAGGCGGAGATCTCCGCCCGGCGCGGCACTGTTGCCACTCCCCCCGACATCATTCCTGTCAGGCGAAGCCCTGTTCCCACGACCGTCTGTCAGTACGGCCCGAAGACGGCGGGCCCTACCGGTCAGCGAGAGCCCGGAAGACGGCGAGAGCCTCACCAGTCAGAGCCGAGGGAGGCCGGCCCCCAGCAGTCAGCACGCTCCTTCCTCGGCGCCCACACGCCATTAACCAGAGAAGATGCGGAGTGGCTACAGTGATCTCCCGCCAGGCGGCGGGACTGTAGCCACGCTCTCCTGACAAAGCAAGCGTCATTAGCGTTACGGCTATAGTAACCAGCAGCCGGCAAGACCCGCGAGCGGCGGGGGCGGCCTGTCGGCTCCGTACCAGACCAATCGGCGGGGCCCACCAGGTGGCGGGCCCCAGCAGTCGGCGGAGAAGCCGGCGACCAGAGGGACTGACAGCCAGGTCGTACACCCGGCCAGATTACCATTGTATCCCTGGGGGTAGGCCT
>NC_057799.1:410999228-411034756 GCF_018294505.1 Triticum aestivum | reverse complement strand
GGCCTATATAAACCCCCCAGGGCACCCATGCAAAGGGTTGAAACCTGTTAGAATTAGACTCACACCTAGGGGGAGAAGAGAGCAAGCCTTGCCTTCTTCCACCTCTAGCATACAGCTCGAGGAGCACCATTTGTACTCACTAGTGCCTTAGTGATCATGCGGAGACCCCGCAGAGCAGGACTAGGGGTGTTATCTCCTAGGAGAGCCCCAAACCTGGGTAAAGTGCGCCGGTGTTCGTATCTACGCCTCATCCCGCTTCTAGGCACCGGCGACGTTCTACTCGCCACCATGATAAGCCATCCATTGGCATATGTCACACCCAACCCCCGACATTTGGCGCCCACCGTGGGGCGAGGTGCACCGTCTCCCGGAGACCTGTTCTGGACGGGAACCCTGTTCCTTCCTGGCGAGCGCAGCCAGCCCGGCACGCCAGACGGCACCTGCGCCGGCGCACTGCATGGCGTGGAGGTCGCCTGCGCGGCGAGCTGCCTCGCCGATCTTGTCGGCGAGATTCGCCTCTCCGACGAGCCCGCGTCTGATGCGGGCACCGATGGCCCCGAGAGCCGCCCCGTGAGCCTCCTCGATCAGCTCCACGTCGCTAGCGAGCCTGCAGTGGACTTGGAGTCGGTTGGCTCCACCGACCCGATGCTTGTCGACTCTGACACGGCGTCGATTGACGCGTTCCCCACCAACGTGGTGGTCTACGACGAGCCGCTTCCTCGCCCGGACAGCGGCGGCAGCACCGTCACGGAAGTGCTCGTCATCAGCCACGGCGAGCACTCTGGCGGAGGTGGCCAGGATCCGTTGCAAGCGGCGATGCAAGACCTGACTGCGCCCATCCCGGAAGACGCGGACGCCGAGACGCTGGAGGCACGCCGCGTCCAGCTCGTCGAGAGCGCCAACCGGCTGGCCAGGATGACGCATCTCTTGGTGGCTCACTACAAGAAATATGTCAACTTGCGACCACCACTATTAGTCACTGAAAGGTCACTGTTTTTCATTTGCGACCTTTTTGCGACCAAAAATAGATGGTCAAAAGCTGGCAGTCGTAAACTAAAATTAGCGACCTTCTTTGTGATATGTAAAAGGTCGTTGATTCCACGAGCAAATTTTTGGTCACTAGCAACCTCCCCAGGCCACGTAAGAATCCAGCATGGCAAGCTGACGTGGATAAGAATCAGCCCGGTCCAATTCGGTGTTCTACATGGGCCGAGCCCAATAATTCAGCCTTTTTATATATATTTTTCCTGTTATTTTTTGCTAGCTACATGGGCCAGGCCCAACATTATAGCTTTTTATTTTCTCGCCATTTTCATTTCAGCCTTTTTATTTTCTAGGCCATGGCCTTTTGCGGACCATTTCTTATTTGGGTCTCTTGCATTTTTCTTTTGGGCCTAGGCCTTTTACATTTGATTTCCTTAATTTTCAGCCTTTTTCCTATGAATATTATTTGGGCCACATCCTTTTTAGATGCCAAAGGTACATCCTGGGTTTCAATTTCCATAATTTGAAGCAATATTTCATTGAGAACAGTTAACAGATGGAAATTATCAATACACATGCCAATTTTGGCTAATAGCACAATCTTTACATAGTACATTTCACCCAGATACTATCACAACATATAACTAGCTCTACAGGTATACTTCTGCTTTCTTCACTTTCAGGTTGGAGCTCTTGTTTGCAGAGGCTGAACAAAGGCATCTAACAATAAACAAAAGGAGTTAGAAACAGAATAAAAACAAACATACAAAGCAGCTAGGGACTGAATCATGAAGCATATGTACATGTAACAGTAACAACCACAAGGACCACGCAACACAAGAGACAAGAAAGCACAGTTGTAGCATGAATACCAACACGGACAGAATGGTTCTAGATGTTGAACGCAAAAAATGATTCAATCTCAGATGGTTCATTGAGCATGCACAAATGACTTAAGATAACAGGACATATGTTCTACACTAATTTTACACAAATCATTATCAATTACAACAGACTCAAAACAAAATACCATAGCTTCTATATCACATAGGGAATCGACACAATAATACTCCCTTCGTCCCAAAATAAGCATCTCAAAACCAAGTAACAGAAAATAATGGGATAGACCGAAGACTTATCTAACTGGAGAAGATATCGTTGTTGCGGTTGTAGCACAGTGACCTCATGACTAAGAATGTGGTACCATGGCTAGGGTTGATACGCTCCAGCGAGGTAAGCATCATGGCTTCATCAGGTCTGCGAGAACAACCAATCAAAATTTGGATCAGCAAGCATGGAGTGTTATCAAGCAGTGAGCGCTACGCCTCACGGACATGGCAGTACACAATAGATTTCAGGATGGAGCACAAATAGAATACCTGGAAAATAACAGCAAAGAGCTATACAGTTTAAGTAAACATCCTTGGCTGTACAGATCAATATGTGGTGAGAATGATTTGGATCTATTTAGAATTTCTGTTGAGAAACCGTAACTTGATGTAAAGTCGCTTGAAGGTACGTGGTTAGCATTTACTCCCTCCGTCCGGAAAAGATTGTCCAAAGCTTGTTTCTCAAATGGATGTATCTAGCACTAACTTGGTGTTAGATACATCCATTTGAGGGACAAGTTTTTTCGGACGGAGGGAGTAATATTTATTTCTTATGATCTTTAATTCATCACATGATAAGGACTGCACCAAATATTCATATAAAGAGGCTGTATCAGAACTAAGAAAGTGTTATTTGAACCTCTTTTGGCTATGTAACAATCTCCTAATCCTACAGTTGACATTTTCACAATCATTTCTTCACTGGTTTTAGCAATCAAAGATGAGACATAATACAATTTTGATATTGGGTTATGACAGAATTTACCATAGTAGAAAGGGTTTGTAGGGCTGCTGCACACAGCGAAGTTGCTCTCTCGTCCTCTCCTGCTTCTTGGCTAGTTCAGAGTCTTGGGACCAGCACTTTAGATTGGATCATAGGTGTAGTAGTACAGCAGCGCCGCTGCCGTATACACAGCTGCTGGCCAATCCATCTATACGGGCTGAGATCACCAGCACCAGACCGCTAGAGCGAGAAGCTTCGGCAAGGAGGCGCATTCTCCACCCTTGCGTCCGGTAGCACCTGCAGGGAGGGAGAGGGACTGAGAAGCAAGAAAATAGAATTCTGAAGTTCAGGGCAACCAAGCTCATGCTAGGGATCAACAACACTAACCCATAGGGCACATACGCAAGCAAATGGCAAAACGAAAATGAAAAATGGGTAAAAGAATTATCGTACAATTTTAATTAGACCATGAAAAAATCAGCCGCCTTCATAAGCACCTGAAGTCAGATACAATCTAGAAGCTCGGCTCTTTGTCAGCTCAGTAACAAACTAGTTCACTTCCTTTAATCAATGTAATAAGACAAGGGCATCACTAGGTTATAGAATTTACAGAATCTAAATCTACATGGAACCATCTCAGTAGCATATGAATTTAGGCCATGTTCAAGTGGAAGTACACATTATCAATGTGCGTTTCTCAGTTTGATTTGTGTAGTCAATAAAAGTGCTTTGGACTGTCACATATCATAATAAACTTACAAAATCATGCAGCAATCCACTGGTTGTGCACAGAATCACAAATTCCAGAGCATATAATTTCAACAAGGTTAACCAAATTCCAGAGAAACTTGACGGATTTTCAGAACGAAGTACTGCTGGTGCTGCTACCGCTGCAGAATTGGTTGGAGATGCACCCTCCTTGTTGGTGTAGATGGCCCAGTTGATGAAGAGCTCTGACAGCATGGCTCCGAGCAGCCCGAAGAGCGCACTGGAGGCGCAACTCCACCAAGAACAGCACTTGACTGAAACAGCAAGAAATCGTCAGCCTCTACCCTCTAGTCTGGTACCACATCCCCACAAAATCATGCAGGCCAAAGTCAAAAGCACGAAAGCAGGTTACAGCCAGGATCTATGATAATTTTCTACTATGCACTAGTATTGCTGGATAACTCGTCGAGCAAGACAAAATATAGACACAGGATCTGATGGTGATACAGCACGGGCGACCACAATGATGAAAGGAGCAACCATTCCTTAGCAGCAAGCATAACTGGAAAAGATAGTGAGGGAAATTATATACATTGAATGCAATGAACAAGACGGCCTGATAAATTGCTAGCAAATGCTAGTAATCCACCAAATTTACTCCAGAGTCTTGGTGTAAGTATGTTCTAAAGAACAGCACACTTCTAATCGGCAGAGCAGCATACTGAAATATTTTGGACCAGCAAGAAGCAGAATATAGAACTCAAAACAAATTCTTAATGACCAAGACAAATGGTAACACATTCATGGCTAAAATGATAGTACTACAGAACACCAATTTAGTTAAGTAGATGAAATAAAATTCAACCACTCTAGCAACATCCCAGCTACAACAAAATAAAAGGCGTGAATGCTCCAATGGTCAGAGCTCTCAGTGAATTAAATTGGTTGCGTGTCTGACTGGAACTAGATGAATGAGACCTTGCAAATGCAGAGCTGCCTGTTCATCATACAGATGCTGCTCACGAGCAGTAAGCTGGCATTTTTTGAAAAGAGGCTAAGTTATCAAGGACTGTCCAGTAAAGCAGTAACAACCTAGCCTCCAAATCTGGACCAACAAGCCCAAATCTGGTCCAATTCCACGCCACCCCCGAATACAAGTTGTACATTGCAGCAAAACATGTAACGGTGGCACTAAATCTGGATAACTATCTTGCGCCGGGGCGGGAGGAGGGAGGGAGGGGGACGGGGCAGGGGCGTTATACCTTGATGTAGACGTTCTCGGCGGCCGTCTCCTCCTCGCCGAGCACCTTGCCGGAGGAGCGGTGCCTGGTCTGCACGAACCGCGCCACCGCCCTGCCCCGGGCCCTTGTTGCCGCCCTCGCCGCCGCCGGCCAGCTCGACGGGGCGTCGCGCATCGAAGCACGCACGCACGCGCCGGCGAGCAAGCCAACCGCGACGCTGTTGTCGCTAGGTTAGGGTTAGGGTTCCATCGGTGGAGGCTTGGGGTGGCCATGCGGTGAGGAAGGGATAGGGTCCGGGTGGCGATGCGGTGAGGAAGGGCGTGGAGGAGGCCATGGATGCGAGGGCTCGCCGGTGGAGCCGATGGGGATGCGGCGGCGGCGGCGATCTGGAAGGGGAAGGGAGGAGGGGTGGAGACAAAGAGGGGTTTGCGGTGGGGTGGAGCTGATGAATGAATTTTTTTTAGGGGTGGATGGGTGGATGGATGTGGTATGAGGAGATAGATGGATGGATGGATGGATTTGTGCCATGTCATCGATCCATGGCACAAACGTCTCCATCAATGAGAATTAAGCGCAGGTAATTGTGTTTCTTCTTTTGTTTCTCTTATATTTTTTCATCAATATAAAGAACCTATCAAATATTTATTGCAAAATGGCACCATTTTAAAGAAAAAATATTAGACCATATTTATGTCCAATTAACCAGATGATTGTGTGTTCAAAACTTTTTATCAGCCTCCCATCAAATTGACAAATTTCTGCCGATTCAGCAGAAAACGGGTCAAATTTGAACTACAGCCGTCACATAGTTTGCTCTTTATTTTTTACAACAAATTTTTTTAGGTACAAAAGTATCTATTTTATCAAAGATACACCAAAAATTTTCCAAAATTCAACCCCTAGCTACGAACGATCAAGGCCGCCGTTTTGACTGCATTTTTCAAACCAGCATGAAAAATTCAAAAAAATCAAAAAATTGGAAAACCTTCGCATTGTGTCATTACATGTGACCAAGTTATCAGAAAAAATAATAAACTTGTAATACGATAATTATTTTAAAAAAGTATTCTCAGAAACGAGCTATCATATGTGGAGATCAATGACTTTCAAGCCAAATAATCAATCTTATGGCCACATTCATGGCATAGTTTGTTCAAACGATCTCATATATTGCACAAGGGTGTATATTTGAATGGAAAACAATGTTGCCTAAGGAAGTTTTCATTTTCTTTGGACGAAAAAATCATTTTCCATTTTCCGAGTGCCTAAAATGAGTTTTTTTGTGAAGGACCTACCATATATTTGTTGCAAATTTGTCCTAAATCAATTTTATAAAATAGTAGGCCATATTTAATGCACAATTGACCAAATGGTTGGGTGGCAAATGGTTTTGATCCACCTCTAGTGAAAAGGACAAATTTCCGCCGTTTCAGTTGGAAGCGGGTCAAATTTGAACTGCGGCAGCCTCATTGTTTAATATTTATTTTTTACAAAAATCATTTCTAGGTAAAAAAGTATCTATTTAATCAGAGAAACACCAAAAAAATTCCAAGATTCAACCAGTAGCTAGGAACGGTCATTCCCGCCGTTTTGACCGCATTTTGAAACGGGCATAAAAAATTCAAAAAAATCAAAAAGTTGGAAAACCTTCGCATTGTGTCATCATATGTGACCAAGTTATCAGGAAAAATAATAAACTTGTAATACGGCAATTCTTGTAAAAAAGTATTCTCAGAAACGAGCTATCATCTGTGGAGATCAATGGCTTTCAAGTTAAATGATCAATCTTACGGCCACATTCATTGCCTAGTTTGTTCAAATGATCTCATATTGTGCACAAGGGTGCATATTGGAATGGCAAACAATGTTGCCTAAGGAAATTTTCATTTTCTTTGGACGAAAAAGTCATTTTCCATTTTTTGAGTTCCCCAAATGAGGTTTTTTTGTGAAGAACCTACCAAATAACTGTTGCAAAATTGGACCAAATCATTTTTATAAAATACTAGACCATATTTAATGCACAATTGACCAAATTATTGGGTGTAAAAAGTTTTGATCCACCTCTGGTGAAAAAGACAAATTTCCGCCGTTTTAGCTGGAAGCGGGTCAATTTTGAACTGCGGCTGCCTCATAGTTTGCTATTTATTTTTTCCAAAAATCATTTATAGGTACAAAAGTATCTATTTAATCAGAGAAACACCAAAAAAATTCCAAGATTCAGCCACTAGCTAGGAACGGTAATTCCCGCCGTTTTGACCGCATTTTGAAACGGGCATAAAAAATTCAAAAAAAATCAAAAAATTGGAAAACCTTCGCATTGTGTCATTATATGTGACCAAGTTACCAGAAAAAATAATAAATTTGTAATAAGACAATTCTTTTAAAAAGTGTTCTCAGAAATGAGCTATCATGTGTGAAGATTCATGGCTTTCAAGTCAAATGATCAATCTTATGGCCACATTCATGGCATAGTTTGTTCAAATGATCTCATATTGCGCACAAGGGTGCATATTGGAATGGCAAACAATGTTGCCTAAGGGAGTTTTCATTTTCTTTGGACGAAAAATCAATTTTCCATTTTTCGAGTGCCCAAAATGAGTTTTTTTTTGTGAATGACCTACCATATATTTGTTGCAAATTTGTACCAGATCAATTTTATAAAATACTAGGACATATTTAATGCACAATTGACAAAATGGTTGGGTTTCAAAAGTTTTGATCCACCTCTCGTGAAAAAGACAAATTTCCGCCGATTCAGTAGAAAGCGGGTCAAATTTGAACTGCAGCTGCCTTATAGTTTGCTCTTTATTTTTTCCAAAAATCATATCTAGTTACATAAGTATCTATTTAATCAGAAATACATGGTTTGGTGGTGATACGTCGATGTTTGGATGGTGGCCCAGGGCCCCAACTCCAAAGCGCGTAGACTCGCATGCCCGCCGCATGGTCACCGCGTGACCGTGGCGTTGCCATGCGTTCTGGGCAGCCTAGGCATGTATAGTAGGTTGGGCACTCCCCTGATAGGTGTCAGGAAGAAGAAGGCAATATAAGAATCTCACGAGGAGACTGAACTGAGCTCAAACATGAATTAGCACCCAAGTGTTTGATTAGTGGTACGGGAAATGTGCATGGCCAATGGGCCTGAGTTTTGGCCGAGGATGATCATCTACTAAGGACACTATCTTGGAAAATTTGCAGCTCAAATGGAGGAGCCTAGGTGTCACTTGCTTTGCAACGTACCACACTGGACAGAAATATGAATATTGAAGCCACACTCATATGTATTGTTAGATGGGGCTCAATTTTTGTGGAGAGCAATGATTTGGGAATATAGAAGATGTGGCAAAAATTCAGCTCATTAGGATATGCCTAGCTAGTACTTCCTTCACAACAATTCGAGTTGAACAAAAACTTTGGAAATTTGCCGAGGAAGATTTACCAGGCAAATGGAGTTGAATATTGTCATGAGGCAATGATTTGGATAGTAAAGAATGCCCAATTTCTTTGGGAATTTTGGGAATGACAGAAATATAGGTTGCTTCACAACCTAGGGCAAAAATTGACACATGGACATGACACATAGGCAAAACTGATGAGGTGGCGCCTAGTCATAGCAATAAGTACCAATGCATCCACGTTCACAACCTCATGACCATTAAAATTGGTCGTAATCAGGTAGAAATAAGGTCATTGGCCACTCTTGTCTGCTTTGTGACCATTTGGTGTAAGCAATTTCAGGGTTTGAGCCCTTCCAAGCGAAATGGCCGTGGATTTACGACCAATTCAGCTGGGGTCACTAAGAGAAGGTCACAAGTTGACATATTTCTTGTAGTAGCTTACCAGCGTGAGATGCACCGTGCTGTCGGTGGCACGCCGGCTCCTGGTGGGCCTAGCCGCATTGGCCAAATCCGGCAGCGTGGCGCGACCATCGCCAGCATGTTCGGGACTGATCGTCCCGTCTACGCCATGCCTGCGGAGAACATACGAGCTGCCCAGGCGGCAGCAGACGAGCTAGACAAGCTCGAGGGCGACGAGCGTCGCCACATGACGGAGCGAGTCCAGCAGCTCCTCGACGCGGCTGCTGAGCAGCAAGAGGCCGGGTGCAGCACTGAAGCGCCCAACCGGCGAAACGACGACCCGCCTCCTCGCCGATACCAAGGCGCGACATCCCGGACGCCGACTGGTGGCGCCCGCGATAGAAGAGACAAGGAGCCGGCTGCTAGCTGCATCCGGACTCGCATCACCATCGAGCGCGACCAAGACGGCCGCCCAAGAGCAGTGCAGCGACAAGACGACTGTCCGCCTCCTCCTCCCCGCAGGGAGAGGCGCATTTCCCCGCCGCCTGTTGATCACCCGTCACTCGACGACCGCCTTGGCCGCCGAGAAGGAATCGGAGAAAACGATGCCCGCCACCGGATCGATCGCCTCAATCGATCCCTGGCGCTAGAAGAAGAAGATGAGCTGGGTCCGCCATGCTTTGGCCCCCGCATCCGAGACGAACCTTTCCCCAAAGGGTTCACGCTCCCGAGAGATACACCCAAGTGCACCGGCTCCGTGAAGCCGGAGGACTGGCTGGTCGACTACTCCACAGCCGTCAGCATCGCGAACGGCAACAAGCGCATTGCCGTGAAGTACGTTCCGCTCATGCTCCAGGGCACGGCCCAAACGTGGCTGAACAGCCTAAAGCCCCGCAGCATCAACAGCTGGGTTGATTTCACTGAAGCATTCAGCCGCAACTTCAGCAGCACGTACAAGCGGCCGCCCAAGCCCCGCCAGCTCTCCTTGTGCGTCCAAGGCCCCGACGAGTCGACTCGCGACTACCTCACGCGCTGGGCCGAGCTGCGCAACTCTTGCGAGGGCGTGCACAAGGTGCAGGCCATCGAGTACTTCACTGTCGGGTGCCGCGAGGGCACCCTCCTCAAGCACAAGCTCCTCTGCGATGAGCCGGCAACCCTAGACGAACTGCTGATCATAGTAGATAAGTATGCCACGGCCGACTCCTCCATGAAGGCGGAGATCCAAGTTAACGCGTCGGGCAAGGTGGCCCCTCAAGCTCCTCGGACCACGGCTGGTGACACCAGTCGGCGACAGCAACCAAACAACAACAAGCGCAAGGCCATGCAGCCGCCTTCCACGAGCCGGCAGGTGGCTACAGTCGAAGATCAGCAGCCGGAAGGGCAGCCTCCCCCCAAGCACCAGAAGGGCGGCAAGCCCAACTGGTGGCCCGCCTTCTCATACGAGCAGACCCTTGATGCACCCTGCAAGTTCCACAGCGGCGCGGAGCCGTCCAACCACACCACTCGGAAGTGCCATTGGCTCACCAGGATCGCCAAGGGTGACGGACTCCAGCCCCCTCCGCCTGCAGGCCTGCCGCCTCCTCCTCCTCAGCAGCCGGCGGTTCGGCCAATCGGCGCGATAAAAGATGAGTACGCTGAAGAGCATGGGGCTTATGTCGTGTTCACCAGCGTGGCCGACGACAGGCGCAGCAGGCGGCAGCAGCAACAAGAAGTGAATGCAGTAGCATCGGAGACCCCTGAATTCATCCATTGGTCTGAGAAGCCCATCAGCTGGAGTAGAGCCGACCACCCGGAGGTGATGCCCTATCCCGGCTCTTATGATCTAGTGTTGGATGCCACCTTTGCCACAGAGAGGCAAGCTGCTCGCTTCTCCCGAGTTCTGATAGATGGTGGCAGCAGCATCAACATCCTGTACAAAGATACCATGGAGAAGTTGGGAATCAAGCAGAGACATCTTTAGCCCAGCCGGACTATTTTCCATGGCATTGTTCCAGGCCTTTCCTGCTCACCAATCGGCAAGACTCAGATAGATGTCCTCTTCGGGGACAAAAATCATTTCCGCCGAGAGCCAGTCTGGTTTGAGGTGGTGATCCTTGAGAGCCCTTATCATGCATTGCTCGGCCGACCTGCCCTGGCCAAGTTTATGGCGGTCCCCCACTATGCTTACCTGAAGATGAAGATGCCGAGCTCCAAGGGAATCTTGACCATAGTAGGAGACTACAAGAAGTCGTCTGCCTGCGCAGCAGAGAGCAGCCGGTTAGCCGAGTCCCTCGTGATCGCGGCTCCTTGACCGGTTGGGGGCTATGGCCGGCAAGCAGCCGGAAATATCATCCAACCCCAAGGAGTCGGAAGCTGAGGGCTCGTTCAAGCCGACAAAGGAAACAAAGAAGATACCCTTGGACCCGGAGCACCCGGAGAGGCATGCTGTCATAGGTGCAACCCTTGACAGCAAATAGGAAGGCGAGCTCGTCGATTTCCTCCGTGAGAACCGGGACATCTTTGCATGGTCTCCCCAGGACATGCCGGGTGTTCCGACGGAATTCGCCGAGCACAAGCTACACGTCCGGTCTGATGCCATGCCAGTCAGGCAGGCCTTGCGCCCCTTGTCAGAGGAAAAGAGAAGAGTTGTTGGAGAAGAGATAGCCCGGCTTCTAGCAGCCGGCTTCATCATGGAGGTGTTCTTGCCAGAGTGGTTAGCTAACCCGGTCCTAGTGCTGAAAAAGAACAAGCAGTGGCGCATGTGTATTGATTATACCAGCCTCAACAAAGCTTGCCCCAAAGATCCTTTTGCCTTACCAAGGATTGACCAGGTGATAGACTCCATAGCCGGATGCGAGCTGTTGAGCTTTTTGGATGCATACTCAGGGTACCACCAGATCAAGCTAAACCTGGCTGACAGGCTGAAGACCGCCTTCATCACGCCATTCGGAGCCTTCTGCTACCTGACCATGACGTTCGGCTTGAGGAATGCCGGCGCCACTTTTCAGCGATGCATGCAGAAGTGTCTCCTTAAGAAACTCGGCAGAAACGCCCGCGTCTATGTGGACGATGTTGTGGTGAAGACGGAGAAGCGTGGAACGCTGCTAGAAGACCTCAAGGAGACCTTTGAGAATTTGCGCCGATTTCAGATCAAGCTCAACCCGGAGAAATGCGTCTTTGGAGTACCAGCCGGCCAGCTTCTTGGCTTTCTAGTCTCAGAGCGCGTCATAGAATGCAACCTTGTGAAGATCAAGGCCATCGAGAGGATGGAAGTGCCCACTCGACTGCTAGACGTGTAAAAATTCACCAGCTGCTTGGCATCCATTAGCCGTTTCATCGGTCGGCTGGGCGAGAAGGCTCTTCCCTTGTACCAGCTCATGAAGAAGACCACTTTTTCGAGTGGAACGACAAGGCGGATGAAGCTTTCCTCCAGCTAAAGAAGATGTTGACCACTCCGCCTGTTCTGGCGGCTCCGACTCCTAAGGAGCCCATGCTCCTCTACATCGCCCCCACCAGCCGGGTGGTCAGCACAGTCATAGTGGTGGAACGTAAGGAAGAAGGCAAAGCACTTCCAGTCCAGAGGCCGGTGTATTACCTGAGTGAAGTGCTATCCGCCTCCAAGCAAAACTACCCCCACTACTAGAAGATGTGCTATGGCGTGCACTTTGCCGCCCAAGAAATTGAAGCCATATTTTCAAGAGCACCCAATCACTGTGGTCTGCACTGCTCCCCTTGCCGAGATCATTGGAAGCCGAGATGCCTCAGGCCGAGTGGCCAAATGGGCCATAGATTTGCCCCCTGCACCATCTACTACCAGCCTCGCACCGCCATCAAGTCACAAGCACTGGCCGACTTCCTCGTCGGCTGGGCCGAGACCCAGTACTTGCCACCAGCGCCAGACTCCACCCATTGGCGAATGCACTTTGATGGTTCTAAGATGCGCACCGGTTTGGGAGCCGGCATCGTCCTCACCTCTCCCAAAGGTTACAAGCTCAGATATGTGCTGCAAATTCACTTTGCCGCCTCCAACAACGTTGCTGAATACGAAGCACTCATTCACGGGCTCCGGCTTGCCAAGGAACTCAGCATTCACCGGATCCTGTGTTATGGAGATTTCGACTTGGTGGTCCAGCAGTCGTCAGGTGATTGGGACGCCAAGGATGCAAACATGGCGAGTTATCGCTTCCTCGTATAGCAACTCAGTGGATACTTTGAAGGATGCGAGTTTCTCCATGTGCCAAGAAATAACAATGAGCAAGCTGATGCCTTGGCACGGATCGGCTTCACCCGGCAAGCAATACCAGTGGGCATCGCCCTGCAACGCCTCCTTAAGCCGTCCGTCAAGCCATCGCCAGAGTCGGATTCCATCTTTGTGCCGGCTCCTCCTGAAGCAGTCGGATCCTACTTGAGGACCCCAGCAGCCGGCACGGGGAATTCGGCAGGCGACCCGGGGACTGCAGCAGCCGCACCCGGCCCGGGGACTTCAGAACCCGGCCCGGGGACTGCAGCAGTCGGCCCGGGGACTTCATCGACTCAGCAAGCGGCAGCCGAATCCAACCCGCCGCCTCCCGGCCCAACCGCCCTCGTGCAAGTAGCAGTCCTAGCAGTCGAAGAAATTGCAGCACCTTCATGGGCCCAGCCCATCCTTAACTTTCTGGTGAACAAAGATCTGCCGACTGATGAGATCTCGGCCCGGCAAGTGCAACGCCGAGCAGCAGCATACACCATAATCAACAGAGAACTTGTGAGGCGTAGTGTCACTGGTGTTTACCAGCGCTGCGTGGAGCCGGAGCAAGGCCAAGCAATCCTCAAAGATATCCATCAAGGCGAGTGTGGTCACCACGCAGCTTCAAGAGCACTCGTGGCCAAAGCTTTCCGCCATAGTTTTTTCTGGCCGACTGCTCTAGAAGACGCCAAAGAGTTGGTCCAGAAATGCAAAGGGTGCCAGAAACCGCATCAGGCGGCTTCTGCACTCAAGACTATCCCCATTGCCTGGCCCTTTGCCGTCTGGGGCCTAGACATGGTGGGACCATTCAAGACGGCGCGTGGCGGCATGACTCATCTGCTTGTCGCGGTGGACAAGTTCACCAAGTGGATAGAAGAAAAGCCAATTAAGAAATTGAATGGTCCGACTGCTGTGACTTTCATCTCCAACATCACCATCCGGTATGGCATACCACACAGCATCATCACCGACAATGGCACAAACTTTGCCAAAGGCGCCTTGGCCGTTTCTGCGCGACGCTGGGCATCTGACTGGACTTAGCGTCCGTTGCCCATCCGCAGTCAAACGACCAAGTGGAGCGAGCAAACGGCCTCATTTTGTCCGGCATCAAGCCCCGACTGGTCGAGCCTCTGGAGCGTTCGGCCGGCTGTTGGCTCGATGAGCTGCTGGCCGTCCTCTGGAGCCTGCGCACAACTCCGAACAAGTCAACCGGCTTCACGCCTTTCTTCCTCGTCTACGGTGCCGAAGCCGTCATCCCGACGGACATAGAATTCGAGTCCCCTCGAGTCACCATGTACACTGAAGAGGAGGCAGAAGAAGCACGACAAGATAGCGTCGATCTGCTGGAAGAGGGTCGGCTGTTGGCACTCAGCCGGTCCACCATCTACCAGCAGAGCCTGCGCCGATACTACAACCGGAAGGTCAAGCCAAGATCCTTCCAAGAGGGAGACCTTGTGCTCCGACTGATCCAGCGAACAGTCGGCCAGCACAAGCTCTCGGCACCTTGGGAAGGCCCCTTCATCATCAGCAAGGTGTTGGGCAACGACTACTACTACCTCATCGACACTCAGAAGCCTCGAGCACGCAAAAGAGATGACTCCGGCAAGGAGACGGAGCGACCATGGAATGCAAACCTCCTTCGAAGGTTTCACAGTTGATGCAGTATGTACCACGCCAACTTTTGTATTAAATACGAAGACTCCGCGTCCCCCAAGAAGAGCTCGGGGACTGCCCTCTTTTATCTATATGATAAGTATTACACCTGTCATTGTGATATTTCATTAGTCCGTCTGGCACCGGTTTCGACCAGTCGACCCGGGGACTTGCCGCCTTGTGCTATGTAATGCTTCCTGCAGCCGGACAAGTAATGCGTTGGCACTTAAGCCCTCTCCTGTCAGAAGCTGCAGCTCGCAGAGCGGCTGTCCGGCGGGCAGGAGTAAAGGCAGAAAGAGTGTCCGCATGAAAAATGGCTAAGGATCCAAAGCGTGCACATAGTTCAAGCCGGCTTCCCGCGTCGCCGACCGGCTCCTGAGCAGCCTGCCGGCCGGCTTCTACTTAACTTGCTAGAAAACTCTAACCGGCTAAGTACTTGCCTCCCCGAAAGTGGCTAAGTACTTGACCCAGCCACAGTCCGCAGAGCGGCTGTTCGGCTGCAAGACGGCAACCAAGAGAAGGCGGCAAAGGAAAAAAGCTAAAAGAGCAGAAAGCAAGGAAAGATAGAATTTGGCAAATATATTTACACATCAAAGGGCTAGTGGCTAGCATTCAACAGAAGTTTGAAATACACCCCGCGGGTGGAATTGTGCGAAGTTAACAAAGTTTGTCGAGACTGATAAGCAG
This sequence comes from Triticum aestivum, assembly GCF_018294505.1. Lineage (NCBI taxonomy): Eukaryota > Viridiplantae > Streptophyta > Magnoliopsida > Poales > Poaceae > Triticum > Triticum aestivum. The sequence goes on along the minus strand of NC_057799.1, from coordinate 411,019,649 downwards.
GAAAAAACAAAGATAAATTGGCAGCCTAGGGAGCAGTAGACGGGTTCAGTGGAACGGTGGAGTCGGTGGTGCCGGTTGGTGGAGCGGCCGGCTGGTCAGTCTCCGCTTGGTCGCCTTCAGTAGCAACCGGCTCGCTTGGGCGTGGCTCGTTGCTGGAGGCGCGATCGAGCTGAGGCTGGCCATCCGCTCCGACCTCTGGTGCCTCCTCTTCACCTTCCTCCTCCTCCTTGTCTTCTTCCTCGCCGCTGGATTCGATCACCTCGGCCGAGTCCTCGCCGTCCTCTGGGTTCAGCCCGAACCATTCTGGTGGTGCCTCGGCGCCGTTCTCGGCCCGCTCCGGGATAAAGATGCTGGTGTTGGTGTACTCGGCGATTGTCGCTGCCCGCTTGACAAGATCATCCTCCACCGCCACCAGCTCCTCCTGGGCCTCCTATTGAAACATGGTCAGTTGGGCTAGAAGCCCAGGGTACCACGCCTTAACAAACTCCAAGGCCCGGCGTGCTCCAGCCCGGGCCGAGGAGCCCTTCCAGGCCTCAAGACGGCAGGCCGCCACCTCCAGCCAGTCGGCAGTCCGACTCGAAGTGCGTGGTGCCAGCATGTCCGGCCATAGGGCGGCGATCGCCTGGGCGCCGACACGCTGAAGACGGCGCAGCATCCGATGAGCCGGCTGGAGACGGGCCTGGATGCTGAGAAGCTGCTCACTGAGGGTTCGGGGGGCGTCGGCAGCAATCTCCGCACCTTCCGCCCTCCGCCCTTCGCGATCGGCCTTGATGGCCCGATTGGCAGCGACGGAGTGACCGGGGAAGAAGTCTGCTCAAACAGAAGAAAAAAAATCCAAAGTTAGGAACAAGAAGCTGGCCTGATCAGAAGTCGGCGTCTCGAAGAAGAGTAAAGAGGGAAGCTCACCGCCAACCTAGTCTTCAATCTCGCCGAAGCCGGCAGTCAGCATCTCCTCCTTGTCGGTCCAGGCGGAGCGTTCGGTCTTGAACTCAGCTAGGAGACTGGCCTCCTTGTCCTCCGCCTCCTTCTGGGTCTTCTTGAGAAGCTCCGCCTGCTCCGCTAGTTGCGTGACCAGCCGGTCACGCTCTTCGGTCAGCTTGCTGCAATCTGTCTCCTTGGCACGAAGCATGGTGTTGACTTCGCCCAGCTGCTGCTGCAGGGCGGCGTTGGCCTCTGCAAAAGTAGAAAAAGAAAAGGACATCAACAATCAACAAAGAGAGATATAGTTGTCGGGAAGATCCGACCCGACTGCTCAGCAGTCGACCCGAATCTCGGGGACTACAGCCCGCGGGTGCGCCAGCGTGCCCCCGCAGAGAAAGAAGTCATCAATATCAACGAAAAGAAGAACAGTCGCCGGGGAGATCTGGCCCGACTGCTCAGCAGTCGGCCCGAATCTCGGGGACTACAGCCCGCGGTTGCACCAGCGCGCCCCCGCAGAGAAAGAAACAAAGACTGACTCCGGCTTTCCGACAAGTCGGTGGTCCGTTGAGTTAGCTCCTGGACCTTGGAGTTGAAGACGGTCGCGCGGAGGTTGTGATAATCCTGCAATGAAGATATCAGATAATGTTAGTACTCGGAGCTTGCCAATTAAAGTTCCAAGCCGCCCGCTCAGCAGTCGGCCCGAAACTCGGGGACTACACCGAGTGGGTGCGCTGGCGCGCCTCCACGGAGAAGTATAAAAATCAAAGAAGCAAGAAGTATACCTGGACGGCTGCTCGCGACTCCAAGAACGCATTGTTGCAACGCTTAAGAGCGTCGGCTTCGGCATGAAGCTTGGCTTGAACGTCTAGGATCGCCGTGTTCAAAGGGCCCGCCTCGCCTCCCCGCACCCACCCAGTGGGCGCGGCGCTGGTCGCCTCGGCGTCCGGGATTGAAGAGCTCGTGGCGGCGGTCTCCTGCGGGCGTGGCGCCGAAGCCGCCTTTGCGAGCCGGCGGCGCATCGGGGTGCGGATCTCAGGAGTTGGGTCCATCACCATCTCGTCTCCGGCTGGTGGCGCCGATGGATCAGCCGGCTGCTTGTCTCGCGCCTCCTCAGAAGGCGGCGGAGGGGGCATGATTACGTCCGGCATGACAACATCGCGGCTGTCCCTCTCCATGATCGGGTGCTCGTCGCCGGCTCCCCCAGTCGGCGCCACGAATTCTGGTGGCGGCGGCGCGGAGTTCAGGGGGGTGACGAATATTGCCGACTGACGGCGCGCGGCTTCCTCGGCCTGCTTCTTTGCCGCGGCAGCAGCCTCAGCCTCCGCCAGCTTCTTCAAAGCGGCAGCCTCCGCCTTGTCTGCCTCCGCCATCTCCAGGCGGGCGGCTTCCTGGTCCTCGCGTGCTAGAGGTCTCCGCCGACCCAACGATGGAGGTGGCGGCCGACTTCTCGAGAGAGAGCGGAGCCCTAAAATCAAGAAAATAGAGCAAAGGAAATTCAGAAAAATCAACAAGGAAAGAAGAAAAGCGCAAGAAAAGATACTTACGCCGACACCATGGGAGGCACCTTTGGGAGCTTCTGAAATTTGGCCGCCTTCGCGGCGGCCTCCTTCCGCCGGGTCGCGGCAGTCGGGTTCTTGGCCTTTTTCGGCGCGCTGCCGAACAAGGCAGCGCCCTGTTTTCGCTTCCGCATGCCGCCTCGAGCAGTCGGCTCGGCGGAGGGGCCCGCATCCGTCTTGCCCGCGCCTCGTGAAGGGCGCGGCTCGTCTTCCTCATCGTCGTCGTCGGGCCAGGTCTCGATGCCGCCTTCCTCGGAGCCTCTGGCTCCATAGACGCCGCCTGTTGCGGTGTCCTCCAAGGCGGCCGCCCCCAAGTCGGGGTCGTCCACGTCACTCACGGCCCGGTCCGGCGCGTAGTCACCACCCAGCCCCACGACGGTAGCCGTCGCTGGAGAGATGTATATCTGCATCCCAAAGTCTGACTGCTCAAGACCACCAGACGGAATAAAGATGAAGTATTAAAGAAAGGAGAGGCTGAAAGACTTACGGCGGGTGGCGGGTCCGCGCGGGAGTACGACGGCTTGCCGAACTGCCAGGACCCCTCCAGCTTGAAGCCGGATATTTCGTTCACCAAGTTGGCCACCTCGGCAGCCGGCATCTCCTTGGCGCTCAGCCGGCATAGGTCACGATGCCCGCTCATCCGGCTGATCAGTTGAGGCCGGCCTTGGAGCGGGACAACCCAGCACACGACGAAGGCAACCAACAAGTCGGTCGCCTTGAGGCCCTCGGTGTTGGTCAGCTCCTGGAGTCGTTGGATGGCGGCGGCGCCGTCTGCCAACACTGGCTTCGGCTTGTAGCCCCAGCTAGCCCGAGGCTCAGCCGGCGGGCCAGCTACATAAGCTGGCAGGTTGATGAAGTTGACGGACGGGTCCACGTTCTCCACGTAGAAGTAAGATTGCTGCCACATCTTAACCGAGTGTGGCAGCTTGATGGTGGGGAAGGCGTTCTTCGAAGACGGCCGGCGCACCGCGATGAAGGCACCACACTGGGCAGCCACCTCCCGGACGGAGGTGCCCACCTTGGTGTAGAAGAATGCTCCCCACAGCTTGATGGTGGGGAGGATGCCGAGATAGCCTTCGCACATCGTGACGAAGGTGGCCAGGAGCATCACGGTGTTGGGTGTGATGTGGTGAGGTTGGAGATGGTAAAATTCGAGGAACGAGCGGAGGAAGCCGCTCACCGGCAAGCCGAAGCCACGGATGAAGTGCGAGCGGAAGACGACCCGCTCGTTCTCCCCCGGCGCCGGCAAGATCTCCCCCGCTGGAGGCACGTGCGCCTTCACGTAGTTTGTGTCGGGAAGGCGCTGCATGTCGCGAAGGAAAGCAATGTGGTCTTCGTGGACATTCGACCCGTCCCAATCTCCTCCATGCTCGCACGCAATGGAGGGCTCAACAAAGAGAGCAGCGCGGCAGGAGAACTGAGATTGGGGCGGGGCCAAGAGGGCGCGGGGACGAGCTGCGGCGGCGCTCCGGCGGAGCTCGGGGGCGCTGCGACGGGAGGAAGAAGAAGGAGGGAAAATGGGGTGGAGGGGCGCGCGTGCTTTGCCGCTCCCTCCCCTCTCTCTACTTATAGCCTACGGGCTATGAAGCCGAGGGGGTGGGCGTGGAATCGTGGGATTAACTGTGCCCACGACCCCACGCTCCGCCTTTACCGCGCGAGTTACTGCGCGCAGTAACTCCGCGGGGAAACCCAACCGCCCGCCTCAGCCGCAGCGGATCCGCTCGCGTGCCGAGGCCCGGTGGTGGCGGGCTCAGCCTGCAGTCGCGTCCCATCACGCGTGTGGGCTGGCAGGCTGGCCCGGCTGGCTGGTGCCATGTGGCACACCCATGACGGGCGGCAGGCCTAGAAGCTTAGCTAACACGCCACCTAGTTCCCGCCGTTGCATTCGAAATTCCAGATAAATCCGACTAGACGTGGCCGACTCCCTCAGGCGGCTTGCCAGGAGTCGGATGAAGCTTCCACCCATAGCACCCGGAGGAGGAAACTGTTGAGGCTTCTCGGCCCCTCAGCCGCGGTGCCTCACCAGCTTCGGGGACTACTGTCGGAGTAATGGGCCACGGGTAGCCTAACCCGAGACCCAGAACCTTTCAGGACATCGGGGCCGGCTGGGCCCCTCAAGACGCCAAGATAGAGCGCCGCCTTCTGGCGGCCGGCTGGCCGAACGGCCGACTGCCGGTAGACGGCCATGCTCAGGAAGACGGCTCCAAGACGAGCCGACTCCTGGCAGGCGGCTGTCGGTGTCAAAACCGGCGGATCTCTGGTAGGGGGTCCCGAACTGTGCGTCTAAGGCGGATGGTAACAGGAGGCGGGGGACACGATGTTTACCCAGGTTCGGGCCCTCTCGATGGAGGTAATACCCTACTTCCTGCTGGATTGATCTTGATGATATGAGTATTACAAGAGTTGATCTACCACGAGATCGTAGAGGCTAAACCCTAGAAGCTAGCCTATGGTATGATTGTTGTTGTCCTACGGACTAAACCCTCCGGTTTATATAGACACCGGAGGGGGCTAGGGTTACACAGAGTCGGTTACAAGGGAGGAGATCTACATATCCGTATTGACAAGTTTGCCTTCCACGCCAAGGAGAGTCCCATCCGGACACGGGACGAAGTCTTGAGTCTTGTATCTTCATAGTCCAACAGTCCGGCCAAAGGATATATTCCAGCTGTTCGAGGACCCCCTAATCCAGGACTCCCTCAGTAGCCCCTGAACCAGGCTTCAATGACGATGAGTCCGTCACGCATATTGTCTTCGGCATTGCAAGGCGGGTTCCGTCTCCGAATACTCCATAGAAGATTTTGAACACAAAGATAGTGTCCGGCTCTGCAAAACAAATTCCACATACCACCGTAGAGAGAATAATATTTCCACAAATCTAATCCGTTGACACATTTTTCAGCATGACATCACACCACGGCCCGGTCATTATTCGAACCATTTTTTCACAACCAGCCACTGCACATATCGCGAGGCGGTTTCCTTGGCACGTCTTGTCGAAGTAGAGATCGTGTCCCCTTATCACGGGATTCTCATCAATACGGGTGTGGATAACCTAACCGTGCCATCAATTACGGCGCTTGGGGAATAAGCGAGTTTACCAGGTAGGTGGGGAGGCGCATAGCTTCTTCCGCCCTTATAAAGGGACAAGGATTCACCCTTTTCGCCCACGCCTTCTTCCTCCTTGCTCATCCATTCTTGCGCACTCGAGCTCCAGCGCCCAAGTTCGCTTTTTTCTCCTCAAACTACTCCAAGCATGTCCGGAGCGGGAGGCAAGTGGATGGTCTCCTCCGTTACGGAGGAGAACATCACAAAGCTGCGGGGAGCCGGATATCTGGCCGCGGATATCGCGCACCGACTGCCAGATGCGGGGCAGATCATCCCTACTCCAGAACCCCATGAGAGGGTGGTTTTCCTTACCCACTTCGTCCGCGGACTGGGATTTCCCCTCCACCCGTTTGTCCGCGGGCTCATGTGCTACTATGGGCTGGACTTTCATGATCTGGCCCCCAAATTTCATCCTCAACATCTCGACGTTTATCGTCGTGTGCGAGGCCTTCCTCCGCATCAAGCCCCACTTCGGCTTGTGGCTGAAGACCTTCAATGTTAAACCGAAGGTGGTGGTCGGCCAGCAAGCGCAGTGCGGAGGTGCCATGGTGGGCAAAATGCCCAACGTCACCTGGCTCGAAGGCTCCTATGTGGAGACCATAAAGGGGTGGCAATCGGGATGGTTTTACATCACCGGGCCGCGCGACACCAACTGGGTGGCGGCCCCCAAATTTCGATCCGGAATCCCCATGCGGCTCACCTCCTAGAAAGAGAAGGGCCTGTCCTGGGGTTCCCCGGTAGAGCTGACCGGACTCCAGACATGCATCAAGAACATGATGAGCAAGAAAATCAAGCTCGTCAACGTGGTCCAAGTCATGCTCTTCCCCCGGATCCTCCCGTGTCAAAGGCGGGCGTTCAATTTGTGGGAGTTCGACCCGGCCAAGCACCAGACGCTGCGAGAGCTCTTCGACACGACGCACAAGGACGTCTGGAAGGTGCTGTTCAAGGGCGCCGAGGTACCTCCTCCCCTTATCGAGGACCGCGGGCTCAGCACAAAGCGCCCTGCCAATCCGGTAAGTCGTTGATATTTCATAAGATGTTCATTTTCCCCAGCTTAACCATGTGCAGGATATAAGCTTCCACACTATTTAACAGGACTAGGTAGAGACAGCGGAGCAGATCGATTGTCCAGCCCCCCTGCCCGAAGATCCAGCAGACACTCTCCTAACGGAGATGCTGGTTCCGGCGCCTTATGAGGTGCCGACGAAGAAGGCCAAGAAGAAGGCCACGGGGACCAAGAAGGGTCTCCGGCGCAAGGTTATATCGGACTCATCGTCCGAAAACACCAAGACGCACTCCTCCCACGAAAACAAGGAGGAGGAAGAGGAAAGTTCTCCCCCCTGCCGGGGGAGACAAGAAAAGGAAGGCCGCCCCATCTGGGGAGGCCGAAGGGTCCAATAAGGGAAGGACTCTCCTTCCGGACTGCTCCACGACGGCCGCCTGTAGCGACGACGAGTGGTTGCCCAGGGACAAGCCCGTTGCGAAGTCGTAAGTATCCGGATACAATAATAATTCTTGGTATGTTTTATTAAACTGCTTCTCATCACGCCGAACATGATTATGCAGTCCGTCCTGAGCCCATATCGACGTATCTTCATCGGATGGTTCTTTGGACCCGTCGGATCTGAACAACGATTCACTTCCGACCGCCTCCTCCCCTCGCCCTACGGACAACTTCGAAGTGTTGTCTCAAAGGGCACCGAGCCGAGGGGAGGTAGTCCTGGAGGCGCCTCAAGGCTACATTCCGGATGCTGGGCGCAAGGGGAGCAAGACTCCCATGGGCTCTCATGATGGGGGCAGCAAATTCGGCCCCCAGCCGAATACTACGCCAGAACCTCCAGTGGTTCCGGACTCTGTCAGGCAACCCCTCGCTAAGAGGGGCAAGCCGCCTGTGCCGATGGCCTCTGTCCATCCAGAGGCATCGGACAACTTGCTGGAAGCGCTTCGCGGCGCTTCCATCGGCGAAGAACACCGCACTATCATGAGTGCGGTGGTCAAGAAAGTTCAGTCCACCAAGAGCGGACTGACTGAAGCCTGTGCCAGCCTCCTAACAGGCTTTGAGGTAAGTACCCAGATTATAAGAGAATGTTACCGCATAGACACTAGCCCCTGATGCTCTCTTTGGCGTTTGCAAAGAAAGGCCGAATAGAGGATCGAATAATAACCGCAGGAGTCTAATCGAAATATGTCTATGTGCATATGCAGGTTTCACTGCTAGCCGCTGCCGCACGTACTGTGGAGGTCGCCGCACTGAAGCGGGACCTTGAGCGGTCCAAGGAAGAGCTCGGCCTTGCCAAGAGGCAGCTCGAAGAGAACAAAGGTAAGTTATACCCCGTCTGTATATTTAAAAAATTTGGTTTTAGAATAATAGGATCGTCATGAATTTTGCTAGGGGCCACGACCGAAGTGGCGACCCTGCAGAAGGCGCTATCCGAGGCCGAGGATAAAGCGGCCAAGGAGCGCATCGAGCGAGAAAAGCAAGAGGCCCGGGTGGGCGAGGTGCAGCAAGAGCTCCAGGCTCTCGTCAAAAAACACTAGTCCTTGGAGCTTGACTCTAAGACGCGAGATTCCGAGCTTGCGAAAGCCCTCGAAAGCGCACAACATGCCAAGGCTGAAGCCCAAAAGGCCCTCCGGGAAATTGAGGCCGTTAAGAAGATAGCGGCGGGTAAGGCATTCATTATGCAAAGCAAGCATGTGAAGGACACTTTCTTTTTACTTACCCAAGTTCGGAGCTCTCCAGGAGCGTTCGCAGATCTACCCCGCAGTGTGTCAGATGCCGCGGAGTTCTACCGGGCCGAGGAGGGGAGCTCGACGTAGAAGTTGTTCTGGTCTCAGTATACTGGGACCGAACACCCGATGCCCTTGAGCGACCAGCTGAAGCAATTGGTCGAGCTCCACAAGGCGGCCGAACAGGCCATGAAGGGTCTTATAGTCCGGATGTGGCCTGGCGATCCCCTGCCTGATAGCTACTTCAGCCTGGTGAGGCGGCTTGTGAATGCCTGCCCACGGCTTGAAGTCATAAAGCGGTCTGTATGCATCGAGGGTGCGCGCAGGGCTTTTGCCCGGGCAAAGGTGCACTGGGCAAAGCTGGACGCCGAGAAGCTGGTGAAGGAGGGGCCGCCGGAAGGCAAGGAGCATCGCCACCCCGAAATGTATTATAACAGTGTCTTGAAGGGTTCTCGCCTTGTGGCGGAGGAATGTGCTAAGGATGTAATATTCGAATGAATGTACTCATGTGATCCTGTAATATGAAACGAGTTCATGTGCGCTATGCAGCGCTTGTTAATTTAAAATATTACCTTCTGTGCGGCCGTTTATGAAATCTGAGAGTTGGCCAGTCGTCGGCTTCTGCCCCCATGTAACTAGTACTGGGGTGTTCGGGATAAACCCGGGCACTCTTTATCCCAATTTTGGGTCCTTCGAAGGAGGTGTTCAGCACAACGAACCAGGCAATCAGACTGTAAGGCTTTATCACTCTCACTTAGCCATAGAAGTCTATAATTTTAAATTTTGGCGAAGCCCCTAGTATTCGGAAGGCCGAATTTGGGGCGCTATATACGCCTAAGTCGGGCAAGGCCGACTCCTCGCCCGAAGCGGAAAAAGTCTTGAAGGACTTGAGACCTCTCGAACAGCGACCAGCTCTCGCCTTATCATGACAGTCAGTTTTCGGCTTTCTCTACTAAGGTGCTCGTCCGGAAGAACCGAGACACAATCGCAGTAGTTCTCCCAGCGCTACCTTAGCCGATATTGCGGAACGTAAGGTACCAAAACATGGGAGCCGGGCAAACCCAACTATTGACCCAAGACATGATTCGGAGCTGATGCATATAATGCTATAAGTTCGGGGTGCCGCACTATCGAAAGTGTTCGGACTTCTCACGCCGTATTATGGGGTATACTGAAGCCCCTGGCGCGCTAGTCGTACCAGAGTGTACGGGTGCAATTTGTCGTAAATAAGCAGACAAGGAAAAAGGTAATGCGATAATAGACTAACTCTATGCATTGTTATTAAATAATACGTCTAAGCGTACGGGTACAAGTAGTGCAATAAGCAAAAAATAGGATTATTTGACATGTCCTATCCAAGGGCAAGTTGCGTATGGGTATTTAAAACGGGTACTTCGATCGTTATTAGAGACCACCTGGGGATTCCCTTGTACGTCTTAGCTTCTTGCCTCCTTGGTTTTTCCTTCCCGTAATGTGTCCAGCAATCAGACTGCCGAAGAGGGGCTTCCAGAGAGTAAGGTCCTGAAAGAGAAAAAATGATAAAGATATACAGCCCCTGAGGCGGTTGAGCCGCATTGTGGGACGTGCCCTAGTCGTGCCCCCACCTATGCCCATGGTATTTTTAGGGCGTAATTATGTACGCACGGCACAGATTTCGTCGCTTGACTGGGACTAGGACGGGGGCCGAATTGCTAGGCGAGCTCTGAACGTGCCAGGCGATCTTGTTGCAGGTTACTCCGGACTCGCTTGAAGGTATCCGGGGGCTTTATCGCCGAATTGGCGGTTTGCCTTAAAAGGCTACTTTGTGCCTCAGCTGCGAGGGCCGCAGTGTGCTCCTCCGTGCGGAGCGAGCGTCCTGTGTTTCCATTGACTGTTATAACCCCACGAGGTCCTGGCATTTTGAGCTTGAGGTATGCATAATGCGGTACCGCATTGAATTTGGCAAATGCGGTTCGCCCGAGCAGTGCGTGATAGCTACTGCGGAACGGGACGATATCGAAGATTAACTCCTCGCTTCGGAAGTTGTCCGGAGATCCAAAGACCACTTCCAGTGTGATTGAGCCTGTGCAATGGGCCTCTACACCTAGGATGACACCTTTAAAGGTGGTTTTAGTGGGTTTGATCCTCGAGGGGTCTATACCCATTTTGCGCACTGTATCCTGATAGAGCAGGTTCAGGCTGCTGCCGCCGTCCATAAGGACTCGAGTGAGGTGAAATCCGTAGATGATGGGGTCAAGGACCAATGCGGCAGATCCGCCATGACGGATGCTAGTGGGGTGGTCCCTGCGATCGAAGGTGATCGGACAAGAGGACCATGGGTTGAACTTTGGGGCGACTGGCTCCATCGCATAGACGTCCCTTAGTGCACGCTTCCGTTCCCTATTGGGAATGTGGGTTGCATATATCATGTTCACCGTTTTCACTTGTGGAGAGAACCTCTTCTGTCCTCCTGTGTTCGGCGGCCGAGGATCCTCCTTGTCGTCGCTATGCAGCCCCCTTGTCCCTGTTTTCGGCATTCAACTTGCCGGCCTGCTTGAACACCCAGCATTCTCTGTTGGTGTGATTGGCTGGCTTATCGGGGGTGCCGTGAATTTGACACGAGCGATCGAGTATGCGGTCCAAACTGGACGGGCCCGGATTGCTTCTTTTGAACGGCTTCTTCCGCTGACCGGATTTAGAGCCGCTGAATCCGGCATTGACTGCCGTGTCTTCGGCGTTGTCGCCGTTGTTGCGGCGCTTTTGTTACGACGTGGTCTGCCATTAGTATCCTTTGTATCTGAAGTGCCATGACTTCTTGATGTGTTGTTGCTGCGAGCCAGCCAGCTGTCTTCGCCCGCGCAAAAGCGGGTCATGAGCATCGTGAGGGCTGCCATAGACTTCGGCTTCTCCTGGCCGAGGTGCTGGGCGAGCCACTCATCACGGATGTTATGCTTAAATGCCACTAAGGCCTCTGCATCCGGATAGTCGACAATTTGGTTTTTCTTAGTTAGGAACCGGGTCCAGAATTGTGTGGCCGATTCGCCTGGCTGCTGAGTTATATGGCTCAAGTCATCAGCATCCGGTGGTCGCACATAAGTGCCCCTGGAAGTTGTCAAGGAATGCATCTTCCGAATCCTCCCAACTGCCAATGGAGTCTGCTGGCAAGCTATTAAGCCAATGCCGAGCTGGTCCTTTGAGTTTTAGTGGGAGGTACTTGATGGCATGTAGATAATCACCGCGAGCCATGTGGATGTGGAGGAGGAAATCCTCGATCCATACCGCGGGATCTGTTGTACCATCATATGATTCAATGTTTACGGGTTTAAAACCCTCTGGGAATTCGTGATCCATTACTTCATCAGTGAAGCATAGGGGGTGTGCAGCGCCTCTGTGCCGGGCTATATCACGACGCAGTTCATACGAGTCTTGTCTGCTTTATTCGGCCCGGCCGGATTTGCTTTTAGTGTATCCGGCATGACGATCATCGTCACGCGTTGGGGTGTGACCCCGTGATCCGTAGATCGATCTTGCATGCTTTGCTTTGTTTTCCAATACGTCTCGCAGGTCCCGCGTGTTGCCCCGGAACAGCGGAGGGGGCGAGGGTTACATAGAGTCAGTTACAAGGGAGGAGATTTACATATCCGTATTGCCAAGCTTGCCTTCCACGCCAAGGAGAGTCCCATCCGGACACGGGATGAAGTCTTGAGTGTTGTATCTCTACTCCTAATGGAGCAGTTGGTGAATAGTCTGCACGGTTTTTTTCGCTGGTTTTTTCGTCACCTCCCCCACCTCACCGGTTTAGTTTCACGTCACCCTCACACAACAAAAAATCTGAACGGATCAGAACTTTTCATTCTGGCGCAAGTTATTGAGGAATGTCTTTATGTGAAAGAATCAATCACGATCAATCTCTGAAGACCAAATCTAAATTAATTAACCTTACCTTAAATTGCTCGATCACATTAATTAGGAAACAAATAACTGAGTATTGTTGTCTGCCGCTCCTAAAGACCAGTTGGTGAATAGTCTTCACGGTTTTTTCGCTGGTTTTTTTCGTCACCTCCCCCGCCCCACCGGTTTAGTTTCGCGTCACCCTCACACACAACAACAAAAATCTGAACGGATCAGAACTTTCCATTCTGGCGCAAGTTATTGAGGAATGTCTTTATGTGAAAGAATCAATCACGATCAATCTCTAAAGACCAAATCTAAATTAATTAACCTTACCTTAAATTGCTCAATCACATTAATTAGGAAACAAATCTCTACTCCTAATGTCTCAGTTGGTAGTCTCCGTTCCGGGTTAATTTTTGTCCCACCTTCCCTGTTTTTTTCCTCCCCCCATCTCCCAGTTTTCCCGCAGTAACGATCCCACCTCCCAGTTTTGTTGGTTTTTTCGTCGGTTTTTTTCGTCGGGTTTTTATTCGTCCCCGCACGCCATGCCGCCCCTCCTCTCGATCCACCGCTCCCGCTGCGACCTCTGCTCTCCCTCGTCTCCCGCTCCACCGCCGCCGCCCCATCTACCGCTCCGTCGCTGCCCCTACTGCTCCACCGGACCGACCTCTTCTTCGAGCGCGACGGCAGGAGCAGCTCCACCTCTCCATTCCCCCCACGCGATAACACTCCTGACCCCCACCCCATGCCCGGCCGCCGCTAGGGTTTCAACCTTCGCTGCCCCGCCGCCACCTCTCCTCACTTTCCCCCACCGCCGCCCCACTGTGCCCCCTCTCATGTTTCGATCTGGAAAACGGGAAGGAGATGATGAGCAGAGCGGTCAAATCCATGGCGGGCGGTGCCTCCCCAAGCTCCCGTCGGGGCGAGGCACTGGAGGCCGCCACCCTCGCCTCTCACGTGCATCACGGTTCTGGATCGGCCGCCAGCATGCTTGAGGTGCAGCCTTTCCCCTTCCCCTATCTCTTCTCTCTCTCACTCCTACCATCCTGGTTTCCTGAGTTCCGGCTGCTTGCGGAGTGGGCATGGAAGGAGCGGTGCTGGGCTAGAAAGTAAGGGAGTGGATCGGCCGCCGGCATGCTCGCCGCCGTGCCATCCGTGTCCCTCCAATGATGCCCTGTATCGCCCACGTCCAGGTCCTCCAGATCCTAATTATGCTATGGCATTTGATTTTGCACATGTACGTAACAAAGTTGATTTTGTACACTGTTGTTGCTGAGATCGCTACCCTTATTCTTAGTTTTTGCAGGTAGAAAAATTAAGGGAAATCAAAGTCAAAAGAACTGAAAATTCTATGCACTGTGTCTACAAGAAGTAAAAGCTGCCTATTCCTACAAAAAGTATGCATATGAGCATATCACATAAGGATAAGGATCCACGAGTGGGTATTACTTTCAGAACGTTTGTTAGAATCATTCTTTATACGAACTTGACTGTACTTTCAGCCACAGAGCTGCAAATTTCATGGGCTAATGCATGATATGATAGCATAATATAATCTGGAGGACCTTCAGACTTGGCTCTCTGCTGGGGCGAAGGCTGTGAAGTGGTTTGCCGTAGATTCAGAGGCCATTTTTCTTACCAATCTGTACATGCTCTACAGTTCAGAGCTGGTTTTTATTTTTCCTTAAAGAAATCCGTTTTAATTTTCTGCTGGTTTTTGCTTTATCTTCTTTAGCTCACATTCTTCTATAACATGGTGCTTTTTTATCTCTTATGAACGTAAGTAGCATGCATCGCAGTGCTCGACAGTGACAAGTAGGTTCTGCAGGGAACCATGGTGCTATGTGTGAATAGCTTAAAATTGCAGTCAGGAGGATGTTGTCGGGCCTCCTGGGACGGATATATCCTACTAAGTGAAAGTTGCCGCGGCGGAGACTGACTTTACTTCTTCTTCAGGTGTTCTATTCTATTTAGTTAAATTAATTGGAGGTGACCTAATTGAAGCATTTGTTTCTCATGATCAGATTGGCCGATGATACAGCATACAGTCCAACCTGGCTTGGCAAGGTACATTAAAATGTATCATTCTGCAGTATGAAAGGTAAGGGAGAAAATCTGAGAGCCTTGCATAAGCTACAACACTTTTTTTAGAGCAACGACAATGTTGTCGTGAGAGTTATGCTCAACTCTTGCCATGTACAAAAGGATTTTAACATTGCAATTCTTGTTTATCCTTTTGTTGCTGAAAATTCTTTACTAATTATGACTTCCATTTTGTTTCTTCTAGATGTAACTCGATCCACTGTGTCTGATCATAAGGTGACAATGGCGGCACAACAGCCAGGAGGAGACGGTGGCGAGCCCCCCTCCTCCAACTGTAGCAATCCACCAGGCGGCGGCACGAACGACCTTCATCTCTAGATGCTTCCCTGCACACCGATGAGATTCACGCCGATGGTCTTGACTTATGACCAATGTCCTTCGGGCCTGAAATCCCTGTAGTACCCAAGGTCAAGTGATCACTGCCGCGCCTCGCTGTGTCCTAACTCCTGACCAATGTCCTTCAGCCTCCGGTAGCTCATTCACTTTTTAGTGTTCCATCTCCTTCTGTCAAGGTTTAATGTTCTTGTACTATTTTTCCGAGACATGGTCACGGTTTCTTTATGCATGATTTTTTAAAGAAATCAAAAATCTTGTTATGTAATGTTTAGTATCTCTTTGTACCTCTGATTTATGCACCAAACTAGAGGGGGGCCATGAAGGCATGGATGTTCAATATCTTTTCCAATAATATATGGTGAAAAAACAATTTGATTTTCATATACTTGTGTCTTTCATGTTCACTTGGTCCATTAGTTTAATTTTTCTTGAACTTCTATTTGGAAGGAGGCAAATTGATCAGATGTCACCATCTCACATCTCAGTGCCAGTCTATTACAACATTGGCACATATTATTCTGATATGTAATATTCTGAATAATAATTTGATTATGTCCAAGTGAACAGTAGAAGAATTATCTGTCAGTGCATAGAGTATTTTCGACTTTCACCATCGAGTCTTTGTAGGTAAGTTGTATTTGTTTAATCTACTGACACGTGCATATTTGACATGGAATGCATGAAGGGCCACACCTAATTGATGTTCTCATAATGCTACCATAATACTATGGTTCCCCTTTCTCAGTTCTGGGAAAGAGTTCACTTCAAGAATTTGCTTTTCTTTTTGTTCACTTTCAATTCCCCTTTGTCAATCCCTCTCTCATTTGACTGCAGGATACTGTGCTTACTCCCATCTCTCGTTTGATCACAGGCTTTCAAAGGTGGGGCATGGGCTCAGAGGTGAGGCCACTAGCGGTTCAACTTTGCACATACAAGAAAATAAAATCAAGGTTCTGCCGCTGAATAGATATTGTGTTGTAAACTTTAACATACACACACACATGGATAAGTCAGTTAATCATTGCCTTCTGTGATCAAATTGGCTTGCTATTGTGAAGGAAGTGAGTTGTTTGCTTCTGCTTCTGTGATCATGGGTTAGTTGAAATCAGAATGTATAATTAATTATTAGAGAATGTCGCTCACAGTTAATTTCTATAAATCTGCACTTCAAGCTAAATGTGTGCAATTTCTGTTGGGTTCCAATATAGAAATTTGGACAATATATAAGGATCAATACAAATCCCGCTGCCTTCCGATGAATAGATCTTTCAAAGGACATCTTCTAAGACAGCATCCACACATTGTTCTTGCATATAAATCATATAAATGGATTCATTCAGATTTATTTTGTTTCATGTCCATGAAAGTTCTCTCATCTTTTGATGTGTGTTTTCTGTAGGGACTTACTTGGTGTGAAAATTATGCTCCAGCTTTAATAGCTAATATCAGGAACTATGTTTTAGTGTTTATTCCTTACCACTTCCATCCAATAAACTAATGTGCCTACTTTTGTACAATGTTCTTAACTGAAGTGGATTGTTCATGCAGGCACAAATTGGACTGACAAATGCTGATAGAGGAGGAGAACACCATGCAAGTACGTATGTGCCAAAATCGATAGATTTACCTCTAGGCATTGCATTATTTGCCGCAGTGTAGGTGTACTCTTTAAGGAATTTGTACGAGATAGCAAAGGACTAGATGAAGGATCCATTCCTTTTAGAAATAGGTGGAAAGCATTCAGTTTAGTAAATATTGTATATACCCTTCTCCTGAAAAGTTCGATGTTGTTGCTTGGGAAAAAGGAAAATTCTCATAGATCAAATCCTTTGGTACAATGATTACTTTTTAGGGATGCAAATTTTAAACTTCGGTCATGCTTTATTGGTCGTTTTTCTCCAATAATTATCTTCCATGTAGTATAAACATCTGGAGGTATAATTAGTTTTTATTTTATTTTGTACTATAAGATAATAACAATGCATACGGTGGAGACTAAATTAGCTTAGGACATCAAACGAAGTTCCTTTTGTAACTTGAAGAGTGTTCTTTCATATGTGTTGATAACAGTGTGCCTCCTATTAGTTTCTAGACATCCTTTCCAAGTCTCATACCTTTCATATTCCTCTGTTTTCTCCTTTTAGTCCAATTATTTCTCGTGTTAAACATGGTTATGAGCTTATTGGATCTTAAAAAAACTACATTGCATGTGTAGTAATTTTAGTAGCTAGACATGCATACTCTGCTATGTTAGATTTAGGAGAAAGAGTTGTTTTATTCATTCATCTGGATTTTTTTTCTATAATGCTGATCTATTTTTTCATCTTTTGATCTTCTTTACTTCAGTTGTGCTCTTGTTACATTAACTCAGCATGATGGAATGTTTCGTGCTAACATGATTCATGGTTGCAGGCTGCCGCGACAGAAAACTGGGAGCCCCCTAGGAACAAAATAAAAAAGGTCCCAACCTCATGTCGATGCTTATCTTAAAAACTTGGCATGAATTTTGTTATACTTGCTAAAACATCGTAGGAATGAAGCTAAAGGCGACTTTCCTGATATTGTGAAAGAATTTTTTAAGCGCATCATCTAGATATTGATAGTTTTGTAATAGATGTTAAGGTCGAACATCGCTCAGTT
Organism: Triticum aestivum; assembly: GCF_018294505.1. NCBI lineage: Eukaryota > Viridiplantae > Streptophyta > Magnoliopsida > Poales > Poaceae > Triticum > Triticum aestivum. Next base: position 411,002,385 of record NC_057799.1, on the reverse strand, counting down.
TGTTACATGCACATGTCGTTAATCTTTCTTTTTGTTATCAATTTACATTGCAAAATTGGACTTCAATTATTCAATAATTATGTTAGTGTTATATTGTTTGTACGTGTGAAATTTAACAGGTAACTCTTGCAAACTATTTCAAGAGCCTGTGGCAACGCACGGGCACTCTACTAGTCTTCATAGTCCAACAGTCCGGCCAAAGGATATAGTCCGGCTGTCCGAGGACCCCCTAATCCAGGACTCCCTCAGCAGCCTCCAGAGAGGCCGGCTCCTAGCAGTCGGCCCATGGCTCCCTCAGAGTCTGCGCCCCCATTAAGACGACAAGACAGGGTGGGGCTGTAGTGTAGCCCATCACCCCCGTATCCAGGGCCGGGCATGGCCAGCGGAGATCTCCGCCCGGCGCGGCACTGTTGCCACTCCCCCCTGACATCATTCCTGTCAGGCGAAGCCCTGTTCCCACGACCGTCTGTCAGTACGGCCCAAAGACGGCGGGCCCTACCGGTCAGAGAGAGCCCGGAAGACGGCGAGAGCGTCACCAGTCGGACCCGAGGGAGGCCGGCCCCCAACAGTCGGCACGCTCCTTCCTCGGGGCCCACATGCCAATAACCAGAGAAGATGCAGAGTGGCTACAGTGATCTCCCGCCAGGCGGCGGGACTGTAGGCACGCTCCCCTGACAAAGCAAGCGTCATTAGCATTACGGCTACAGTAACCAGCAGCCGGCAAGACCCATGAGCGGCGGGGGCGGCCTGTCGGCTCCGTACCAGACCAATCGGCGGGGCCCACCAGGCGGCGGGCCCCAGCAGTCAGCGGAGAAGCCGGCGACCAGAGAGACTGACAGCCAGGTCCTACACCCAGCCAGATTACCATTGTACCCCTGGGGGGCTGGCCTATATAAACCCCCCAGGGCACCCATGCAAAGGGTTGAAACCTGTTAGAATTAGACTCACACCTAGGGGGAGAAGAGAGCAAGCCTTGCCTTCTTCCACCTCTAGCATACAGCTCGAGGAGCACCATTTGTACTCACTAGTGCCTTAGTGATCATGCGGAGACCCCGCAGAGCAGGACTAGGGGTGTTATCTCCTAGGAGAGCCCCAAACCTGGGTAAAGTGCGCCGGCGTTCGTGTCTATGCCTCATCTCGCTTCCAGGCACCGGCGACGTTCTACTCGCTCCCACCATGATAAGCCATCCATTGGCATATGTCGCACCCAACCCCCGACAACCCTTGAACCGTAAACCCTAACCAGGCTTTAATTTGCTGGCAATGTTGGAGCTTCCGAAGAAATGAAGTTTGCAACCCTTTGACCATCGGATCATTTTGTGTAGTTTCACCAAAATCGAGATGAGCATCCCTGTGGCAAAGAAATTGAAGAAGCGTGATTAGAATAAGATTACTGGGACTAGATGAGACATAAACTCATCACAAATACAGTACATAGAATCCAGTAGAGGTATGTGCAGGGCAAAGAAGTAGAGAAATATCCACATGGAGTGATGTGGGCAGCTGGAGCAGTGGTGCAAGCCGGCTGTAAAGGGAGTTGTACCTGAGGGATGTCGGGACGTAGCTCAAGCTAGAGGAGGGCGGCGGGAGGAGGCAACTGCCCACGTCACGGCGGTGAGCAATGGACGAAGGCAACCTCACCGGCTTTGTGAGAGAGAACGGCGGGGACCCCTGATCGGGACGTGCCGACAGTGGGTTTTCACCGTTGGCGACGGTGACCGCATCTACACTAAGCATCCACCCCTTCCCCCGGCGGACGTGATCCGCCGGGATGTTAGAGATGTGGCCACAGTCGTTTTGTGCGAGAGTGTGAAGACTGAAGAGAGCAACCCCAGCAAGCAACCGTGTAGGCTCGTCCTGCCTATGTATATAGTGGAGCGGTTTCCTTTTCTCTCCAAATGAACCTATTTATATTGCGTACGTGCCACTAAAGAAAAAAACTTTATTTATAAATGATGCGGCACCTACTACTCGTTCTCCTATAAAACTTGAGCTTGGCATCTCCAAAATATTAACCTTGCGATTGGCTCTTCGCCTCTTCAGGAAGTCGAGCAATAATGGTACTGCAGTATATATCGTTCTGGCTATATGAGACCGAATGAATTGCTGCACGTCCACCAAGTGGACGAGGGTCGAGAGGCGAGGGAGAGTGCGTACTATTATGTCCATTTCAATATGGACTACATACAGAGCAAAATGAGTGAATCTACACTCTAAAATACGTCTATATACATCAATGTTTGGAGTATGTACTAGTAGTTCATATTGAAATCTACTGAAGGACATATATTCCAAACAATATCATAATCTCTCTAACCAAGGTAGGGACAAGGAGTAAACGGAGGGAGTAGTAAAATTTTCTCCTCGTCCCGAGAGCCATCGAGCGCGTGGGCGAGGGAGCGGGCGTAAGGCGTACTAGTAAGCAAGCTTCATCTCATCCTGCGAGCGACCACGCCCGTGGGCGGGGGAGACGGCGTACTAAGCAAGCTTCTCCTCGTTCTGCGAGTTGACGGGACACATCAAAAGTACTCCAGTGTATAGAGCCTTGCCTCTAAGGTAGGCCCCACATGGTTTGCCTCTCTTTTAACATAACACGTCAAGTCACAATTTGTTTGTTCACCCGTGGTAGACGATCCTCCATCAAGTGGACAACCAGTACACGTGTCAACTTACCACGTGGGCTGCCTTTTCGTACATAAATGAGCTCCACCGTGTACCCGCGCGGGTGTGGTTGGGAAAGAGACGGGAGTACGTGCGTCGTGCGTGCACCTGTTCTCTTCGTGCACGTCCCCCACCTACGTGGGTGTGTGTGTAAGAGATACAAACCTCGACAGATGGCGTGTGCGTTCGTGAGTGCTTGTTGTTTTGGGGGGGGGGTGATTTCGTGAATGTATTTGTGGGAATATGTGTCGATGACATCTCAAACAAAATTTTGCATGCAATGTGTGTGAAGTAGAGGCATATCCATATCATATAGAGAGGGCCGGAGGGGGCGATCCACGAGAAGAGAGGGAGGGGTCATAGATATCGATATAGTCGAAGAGAGGATCAAGTGGGTGGGTGCGAGATGGATGAAGAGAGCCATCAAAATTGTGTGTGTGCAAGTCAAAGATATAGGGCGACTGACCTACCAGAACATCAGAGGGCACAGGGCAAG
>NC_057799.1:410987785-410998834 GCF_018294505.1 Triticum aestivum | reverse complement strand
ACTCGTATATGTGTTGAGAAGGAGAGACCCAGCTATGTCTTGAGGGAGATGGGTCGACATCCATACATAACTGAAGGACGGGAAATAGGTTGGGACACAGAGAGAGAGAGAGAGGAGAGAGAGAGAGGGAGAGGGAGAGGGGTAGAGTGCTGGATGGGTGATGGAGTTGCTTCTCGAAGATGGTGGGAGAGGCCTACTAGATAAACTGAGGGTAGAACTGCAATATTATCAATAAGAGTGGGGATGTGTTTCTGTGTGTGCCTGTGCATGATAGATCTGTTGGGACGCATGCATGGATGATGAAGGGGAACCATGTGTTTGCTAAGCAAACCTAACTAGATCGGTAGATCAATTGTTGTTTGTCGGAGGAAGGGAGAGACATAACTAATGAGGTAGATTGATCGACGCGTGGGAAAAAACGAGTTATAAGGACCTAGCTAGCGATATGTATAGCGGGAGATCGGTTGGTGTACATCCATTTGTTAGAGGCAAATAAGGCCTAGCGAGACGGATAGACAGAGAGAATGGAGCTAGGAGGTGGTGCGAGAGGCGGAGCTACTAGCTAGATACAGGGAGGAGTGTGCGGTTGTGAGATCGATGAAAAGAGGGGCGAGAGTTTACACGTGTGCGGGACCGTATGAGAGACACGAGGCATGGACACAGAAAGGAGGAGATGGAAGGTGCGTGTGTACGTATGTTGTAGGCAGACGCTGGAGAGGTTTATCGATCGGTGTGTGTCGGAAAGGAGTTGTGGAGACTGTGGGAGAACGACCTAAAGAAAAAAAATGAATGTGCGCGATGGATAGAATGCTGAGGGAGGGGGAGGGCGAGGAGGGCGTGTGCATGCACGAGAGAAAGTTAGTGTTAGCTACAAAGGTAGAGGATTGTGTGGGTGTAAGAGACTAACAAAGATCAAAATTTGATATGAAAGTGGATTCATATATTTGAATAGGAGATCATAGTGTTATAAACATATGCATGCATGAATATAGCGGTGATACGCATGCTGTGGTTTTGCACATGTTATACCATAATGTGATAATGCATGGCGCTTGCAACTCACAGCTAAATGTCGAACAATCTAAACCATACTATATATCGAACAATCTCACATTTTATTTGAATTTGTGATAATGTGTGCCGTTTGCAGCTTACAACTAAATATCAAACAATCTAAACAATACTATATATATCAAACAATCTCACTTTTTATTTGAATTTGTGGTAATGTGTGGTGTTTGCAACTCACATCTAAATACTTGTAGGCGTAGGGGGCGGGGCACCATACATTATGTGATAAACACATTATACATATGAGACATGGTTTAGATTATGAAGATCTAGCTAGAGCTTGAAATGTACTGTGATTTGAATTCAACATAAAGTGGATTCAAAAAATTGAGTTCGAGTTCATATAGTACACATAGTTCATATCTAACTCGAGAGTAATCATGTGGTGTGCTGTGAGATAATACACAAACGTTGGTTTAACTTGACAATAATGATGATTGTAGATCTTATTAAAATAGAGAAACGAATTCAAATGGTTTGACTTCACAACAATCATTATTGTAGATCTTATTCAAATAGAGAAACAAATTACAATTTAGTTCATATTGAAGCGGTAGTATATGTCGGATCTCGGGTTCCGGGAAAACCCTCAAGGTTCGAACACTGGGGTGCGCACGAAGATCTCCCCCTACCGATCCACGTCCTAGCTTCGCTAAGATCTCAAGGGCTAACTCGATGAACTCGCAACACAAAGGACGTAAGATTTATACTGGTTTGGGCCACCGTTGTGGTGTAATACCCTACTCCAGCGTGGTGGTGGTGGATTGCCTCTTGGCTGAGGATGAACAGTACAAGGGGAAGAACAACCTCCTGAGGCGAGATGTTCTTGTGCTTGGTGGGTGTGAGGATGAACTGAATGAGTTCGAGACCAGTTCCGTTGGGTGAGGATCCCATGCCTCCTACTATGGTGGCTAGTCCTATTTATAGAGGCCCTGATCCTCTCCCCAAATATTGAGCGAGAAGGGAGCCAACAACATCCAATTTGAAAGGGGACAGCTAGTAGAGCTTATCCTGACAAAAGCAGTCTTCGCCTGCAAAAGGCTCTGGTGGTGACGCCGCCTTGGGCTCCATGGTGACCTCCGTCTTGCCGTACCGCTTGTCTTGGTCTTGTTGCACTGATAAGGAAACCCTTGCTTGACGCCTCGGTACTCCGCGCCTATGCTTGCTTCCTTAGCACCGAAGAGGAAACAAGGACACTGTGCGCGCTGGCGCCCGCCTGATCTTGATCTTCATGGCTCACGTCACGAGATCCTCGCGAGGTTTGCCTTGCCTTGATCTCTCCTCCCCTCGCGAGCCAACCTGATGAGGCCGCTCCCGAAGGTGTGTTGTGTCATCCTCCTCGCGAGGCTTGGCCCCTCGTGACGGTCTTGAGCGCTTGTTGGTGAAGATGGGCCGTACGGGCCCGCTCGCAGGGTCACGCCGATGGGCCGCAGGCAGGAAAGTGTGGGGACCCCCGTTCCCAGAATGCCGACAATATATACATTTGGAATGCACTAAAACGTTCATTTGAGTAGCAGGTTGCATGCATTATACACATAGCGAAATATTTTAATTGAACATAACATGAATTCAAAGTTTTTGAATGACATTTGTAGTGCGAATCGATTTGGTACAGTACACGGGACTAGACTCTCTTGTGTGCTGCGAATTGATTTCTTTTTGTTTTTTCGTTGACGGAAGTGCGAATTGATTTGGTATGGTACACGTTGGGGTTGTCCGGAAATTTCAACCCGCGCCTTGTTACCCCGAAATATTTAAGATATATCTTTGTCTCGTTGTGCTCCGACAACTCCCTCCATCTCAACCCGCGCCTTGCTATTCCAAAATTACAACGCGCGCGAAAACTCCCACCTCCTGTGAAATCCCGACACGCGAAATGCCCGTGATACCCCTGAACCGAAAGAACCGCCTAGCTCAAATTGGCGGGGGTAATTTTGTAACTTACCCCACATTCCGGACAAGCGCGTCCCTAAGCCATGGTTCCCCACTCCCATCCCATCCGTCCACCCATTCGTACAACGATGCCGCGAAAACCCGCGAAGCCCCACACACTCCTTTGTCCGCCACCCAGCCGGAGCCTCTTCCCCGACGACGTCGTCCACAGCAACACCTCGATGTCCCTCATCCACCGTACCGGATGAGGATCCTCGTCGATCTCGTCGTCCCGCCAGTTCAGCCACCCCGTCCTCCACCTCCAAGGAGCTGCTCCGACATTCCCCTCGTCTTTCGCACCACCTCCATTCCCACACCGCCGTCTTCACCTGCACCACCAGAAGAGCATCATCATCACCGTTTCCTCGGATGAAGCTGAGGCCTAATCGGCGCCACCAAAGAGGTTGTACACTAATCACCGCATTTTCTTCTTGATTCGATCTCACGGTGCTGCCGCCGCTCGGTCCCGAGCCGACACGGCGCGGCTCCATCCACGGCGGCATCACCGGCCACATCCTCCATGGCGTCGCTCCCTCGGCGGCGACGTCCACATCAGTAGGAGCTGCTACTGCTTTAGCTCTTGCTCGCGCTGCTGCTCTGCTCTTGCTCTCGGTCCCCTGCTTGGTCTGCTCTTGCTCTTGCTCTTGCTCGCGCTGCTGCTCTCGCTCTTGCTCTTGCTTGCGATGCTGCTCCGATTTAGCTACACTTCAATTGACTGAATCGACTTTTGGGTCGGTCGATTTTCAGGGGGTGGGGGGCTCGCCGGAGTTAAGGAAGAACCAGCCGCAACGGGGAGGGGGGCTCGCCGGAGAGGTACCCCACTATCTATCTTAGGGTTCAGGGTGTGGGCGGTGGTCGCCGGCGGTGGTGGGGCGGTGGCGTGGGAATCGCCGGAGAAAAAGCTCGGTACGGGGGGCCTAGAGGGATGGTCGGGGTGGCGGCGGACCGGCGGTGGGGAGTGGTTTCAGGGCGGGCGGGGCGACGCACCACTGGCCGCGGGCGGCGGGGGGCGGCTGTTCGGCCGGTGGTGGCTGGCGGCTCAGGGTAGCCTCACCTGATGCTGCTACATTACCAGCTGCCCCGGCTCTTGCATGCGCTGCTGCTGCTACTGCTTTTCTGCTACTAGTGCGTTCAGTTTCGACAGTTAAGTTCAGTTTTGACAGTTAAATCCAGTTTTGACAGTTAAGTTCAGAGATGAACGGCTGATGTATTTTACATCTAGCACTTTGTGGTTATGTATTTTACGTCATCTATTGCAGATGCGATTAGAATTCCACTCAGGTTAACGTTGTCTCTCTTGTCCTGCTTCAGCCTCAGTGTCGTACAACTCACCGGAGCTACTCCAACGATGAAACCCTCCATCACAGCGGAGCAGTACCCCGGGCTCCATCTCCAGACGCCTAAGATCTTCTTCCCCTCCTCCGACAGCCAAGTCAGCCGGATCATCCTCACCGACCAACCCAATCACACTGAGATCGACATGGCTTCGCCAAAGAGGTTGTACACTTGTTGCATCTCTTTTTTACTCTACATGTTATATATATTGTCCACTTAGCACACGCAGTAACGTGAAATACGATTAGTTTCTCCTACTATATGACAAGCAGTGAGGTACCAGGCAACTTAGCTACTATCCGTGATGGACTCTCTTGAACGCCATCATTATTAATCTCTGCGCGTTTGAGCTGTGCATTTGTCGATGTGCCTGGGAGTTGAGTTAGTAGGGCAGTGGCCTGGGTCCAAAGTAATAGAAGTAGCACAAAAACATTTTTGAGTGTAGGCTTTTCCTTGCTCAAGCCTACCTACTATAATCGCCAGTGCTTGAAAGGAAAAGTGAAGGAAAAACATAGGAATTGGAAAGTTTCCTATGGTACTACTATTCATGAATTTGGTTCAAATGAATGGAGCAAAGGAAAACTGTAGGATTTATTCCTTTAGTGTCTCCTTGAAAGAAAAACCGCAGGAATTTTAATTTCCACTTGTCCTCCTTTTCAAATTCCTATTCATGAAGCATAAGACTAAGAGAGAGTAGCATAATAGCATTATAACCGTACATTTTCTTGTGGTTTGACTTAATCTCACCTTGCTTCTTTGCATCCTGTGATCTTCCAATTCTTGTGAACCAAACAGCCAGATTGGCAGAAATCCTGTGTTTTTAAATTCTCTGTTTTGCACGTGCATTCCTATCGTATTACTGTGTATTTCCTATCCCTGCGTTGTCAGAATCCTCCAATTCAAACGAGCCCTTACAGAATTACTTCTCTTACAGATAGTTGTCAAAGAAAACCTTGTGTGGTTTGTCCCGCTCCTGATGCGTCGTCGTCCAACCAAGCTCAGCTGCTCCAACGACAGAAGGGTCCAGCACAGCAGGGATCCGGCCTCCAGACTGTCTTTCGCTGCCTCAGATCTTCTTCCCCGTCGCCGGCAGCCATGGCAACTGCATTACCGTCATCAACCGAGCAGATGACCTCGAGGACTACACGGGTCCGCAAGAGAGGTCGCACTCTTTCGTGTCTGCTTACGTTATGCATCGCTTAATATTACATGCTAGTTTATCGTCTTGTTCACCGATTAGACTCTGAGTCAGCTCCAAACTAATGGTCAAACTTGAGTTTTTAAATGGTTGTGGGTGTCGGCGTTCTGGGAATGGGGGTCCCCAGACTTGCCTGCCTGCGGCTCATCTGCGTGACCCTGCGAGCGGGCCCGTACGGCCCATCTTCACCAACAAGCACTCAATACCCTCGCGAGGGGCCAAGCCTCGCGAGGCGGACGACACAAGACCCCTTCGGGAGCGGCCTCATCAGGTTGGCTCACGAGGGGCGGAGAGATCAAGGCAAGGCAAACCTCGCGAGGATCTCGTGACGTGAGCCATGACGATCAAGATCAGGCGGGCGCCAGCGCCCACAGTGTCCTTGTTTCCTCTTCGGTGCTAAGGAAGCAAGCATAGGCGCGGAGTACCGAGGCATCAAGCAAAGGTTTCCTGATCAGTGCAACAAGACCAAGACCAGCGGTACGGCAAGACGGAGGTCACCATGGAGCCCAAGGAGGCGTCACCACCAGAGCCTTTTGCAGGCGAAGACTGCTTTTGTCAGGATAAACTGTACTAGCTGTCCCCTTTCAAATTGGCCGTTGTTGGCTCCCTTCCCGCTCAATATTTGGGAAGAGGACCAGGGCCTCTATAAATACGACTAGCCACCACAGTAGGAGGCATGGGATCCTCACCCAACTGAACTGGTCTCGAACTCATTCAGTTCATCCTCACACCCACCAAGCACAAGAACACCTCGCCTCAGGAGGCTATTCTTCCCCTTGTACTATTCATCCTCAGCCCAAGAGGCAATCCACCACCACCACACTGGAGTAGGGTATTACACCGCAACGGCGGCCCGAACCAGTATAAATCTTGTGTCCTTTGTGTTGCGGGTTCGTTGAGTTAGCCCTTGAGATCTTAGCAAAGCTAGGACGTGGATCGGTAGGGGGAGATCTTCGTGAGCACCCAGGTGTTCGAACCTTGAGGGTTTTGACGGAACCCGAGATCTGACATTTGGCGCGCTAGGTAGGTGTGCACCGAAGCTTCCCTTCTGTCGCTCCACGTCCCGTTGCTTCATCGTCTCCATGGTGGACGCACGCCGCGTTCGCGCTGAGCGCCGGGCTGCCCTCGCCGCCCGCGTTGCTCAGACGGCTCCCATCGGCGGGCCACCTCGTCGTTCTCCGTCGTCTGCCGCCACCGGCCCGGCGGGGAACGGGCAGCAAGCATCCTCGCTGCACCCCTCGGTGCGGCGGGGCGGCCGCACCGCCACTCCATCGCTGACCCCGGCCGGTTTGTCATCCCACGCTCGTCGCGCTCCCGTGGACGCGCAGGCTGCTCTGTGCATGGCGCGCGAGCTCCTACGCTACCGCCCCGTCGACGACCTCTACGAGGACTGGCTCGGCCGCATCGCCGAGCTTGTCAGCGTCGCAGGGGGCTCCCCTGCGCCATCCCTCTCGCTGCCTCGCCCTCCGCCAGCCGTTGGCGGCATGGCCCATGGAGCACCTCCACCACCTCTTCCCCAAGACGGAGTCTTGGTGCCAAGGCGTACGGCCCCACGGCGCGACCTGCCGTGTCCGGCGCCCGCGCAAGAAGAAAGAAGCTGCCAAGAAGTCCCTCGTCCGCGAGAAAACGCCCCCGCGCTCCCTGCGCCACCACGGCAAGACTGCGTGCCGCCTGCGGTGGCGGTGCGCGAACCCCATCAAGGACAAATTCTCCACCGGCACAGAGCCCCGGTTACCACGGCAGGCTGCCGCGCCTTCACCCCTGAGCTGCATAGCGTCGCTTGGCCGGGCAAGTTCAAGCCGGATCTGCCTCCTCGCTACGACGGCACCGCCGACCCCGCAGAGTACCTGCAGCTCTATGAGCTGAGCATCGAGGCGGCCAACGGCGACGAGAAAGTCATGGCGAATTGGTTCCCCATGGCTCTCAAGGATGGTGCCCGCTCGTGGCTCCTGAACCTGCCTCCAGGCTAGATCTCCTCCTGGAACGAGATGCGCGACCGCTTTGTCGCCAATTTCCAGGGCACTCGCGACCGCCCACCGGCCGCGAGTGACCTACGCCGCGTCAAGCAACAACCAGGAGAGACCCTCCAGAAGTACATCCAACGCTTCAACAATGTTCGCCTCAAGATCCCCAAGGTGACGGACGTGTAACACCCATGATGTGGCTATATCTCCCACGTGTCGAGGCACGACTTAGAGGCATAACCGCTTTGGGGTTTTGTCGCAAGAAGGGTCATCTTCACACAATCCCATGTAATGAACAAGAATGGGATAACGAGAGTTGGCTTACAATCGCCACTTCACACAATACATAAATATAATTCATACCTCATCCAAAATCCACACATAGACCGACTACGGCCAAATTCAAATGAAAATAAGATAACCCCAAATGCTAGATCCCCGATTGTCCCAACTGGGCTCCACTACCGATCATCAGGAAAAGAACACATAGTAACGACCACGTTCCTCGTCGAACTCCCACTTGAGCTCGGTTGCATCATCTGCACTGGCATCGTCGACACCTGCAACTGTTTTGGTAGAATCTGTGAGTCACGAGGACTCAGCAATCTCACACCCGCGAGATCAAGACTATTTAAGCTTATAGGAAAGGATGGTGTAATGAGGTGGAGCTGCAGCAGGCACTAAGCATATATGGTGGCTAACATACGCAAATGAGAGCGAGAAGAGAAGCAACGCAACGGTCGTCAACTATTAATGACCAAGAAGTGATCCTGAACTCCTACTTACGTTCATGCATAACTCAAACCGTGTTCACTTCCCGGACTCCGCCGAGAAGAGACCATCACGGCTACACACACAGTTGATGTATTTTAATTAAGGTCAAGTGTCAAGTTGTCTACAACCGGACATTAACAAATTCCCATCTGCCTCATAACCACGGGCACGGCTTTCGAAAGATAATACCCTGCAGGGGTGTCCCAACTTAGCCCATCATAAGCTCTCACGGTCAATGAAGGATAAACCTTCTCCCAGGAAGACCCGATCAGTCTCGGAATCCCGGTTTAAAAGACATTTCGACAATGGTAAAACAAGACCAGCAAAGCCGCCCGATGTGCCGACAAATCCCGATAGGAGCTGCACATATCTCGTTCTCAGGGCACACCGGATGAGCCAGACGTCAGGTTGGCATAGACCCTGGTTGCCCAGGGGGCGCCGAACATCGCTCGGTTTGGGCCAGCACTCGAAGGAGCACTGGTCCGAGGGTTTAAATAAAGATGACCCTCGGGCTCGCAAAAACCCGGGGGAAAAAGGCTTAGGTGGCAAATGGTAAAACCAAGGTTGGGCCTTGCTGGAGGAGTTTTATTCAAGGCGAACTATCAAGGGGGTCCCATAAATCACCCGACCGCGTAAGAAACGCAAACTCAAGGAACATAATACCGGTATGACGGAAACTAGGGCGGCAAGAGTGGAACAAAACACCAGGCATAAGGCCGAGCCTTCCACCCTTTACCAAATACATAGATGCATTAATTAAATAAGAGATATTGTGATATTCCAAAATATCCATGTTCCAACATGGAACCAACTTCAACTTCACCTGCAACTAGCAACGCTATAAGAAGGGCTGAGCAAAACCGGTAACTTAGCCACACAACGGTTTGCTAGGAAAAAGGATGGTTAGAGGTTTGACATGGAAAATATGGGAGGCATGATATAGCAAGTGGTAGGTAGCGCAGCATGTCAATAGAACGAACAACTAGCAAAACAAAGATAGAAGTGATTTCGAGGGTATGGTCATCTTGCCTGCAAGGTTCTCACAGTTGTCGAAAGCTTGATCCTCGTAAGCGTACTCAACAGGATCCTCGTTCACAAACTTGTCTCCCGGCTCTACCCACAGCAAGAACACAAGCAATGGAACCACAATCAATCACGGGAAATGCACAAGCAACATGATGCAAAACATGTATGATATGCGAGATGTGGTATGCGATGCATATGCGTGCTCCGGAAGAAAAATGATGAACAAGGCAGTAACTTGGCAAACCAAGCATGCCACTGGAAAGATGAGATGATTTTAGTCGAAATCGATATAAAGATCACCGGAAACGGATGCACGGTTTGCAAATGGCAAGCAAAACAAGAATGACACGAATCTGTGATTAACAGCATGATAGCACTTACAATACATCAAGAAACTATGCTACAGCACTCCAAAATAGCAACAAAGCATATGGCAGTAATCTACAGGAGACGCTTGACAAAAGATGAACACTGAGGAATGGCTAGATCACAACATAACAGGCTCAAACAAACATGGCAAAAGTGCAAAAGATATCAGGTTTCCAGACTTTTATGAAATTACTGGACATGGCAGAAACATCATCAGGTAGCACTGTTCAGAGCAAGAAAAACACACGCTACAGGAACTTAACATAGCAAAGCAAGGCATGGCATGAATCTACTAAATGCATAGAACAAAAGTCCCTTACTGACCAGAAGCCAAAAATGAACAGAAGATATGATGGAAACCATGTAAACATAGCAAGTTTCGTTAACAGGTTTCAGACAGCAGAAAACAGAGCATGGCAGAAACAGTATCATGAAGGCATCTTGGTGAGCTTGATTCACTCAACAAAAAGTAATGCATGACAAAACAAGCATACCTACAGTAAGATGGAATGTTTATGAAGCTATTCATGGCAAGAGCAAATACATAGAATGTATGTATCAACTACAACAAGCTTGGCATAATTGAATATCATGTTAACATTCTGCCAGAAATATTTTATAGCAAAAGTAGAGCAAGATTAAGACTTGCTATGACACTCCATAATTGCAAACAGGGGCATGGATGGATAGAGCAAAACTATATCTACAAAACATCCTTACTGAACATGCCCAAAAGGAGCAGGGATCTCTCTGTAGACACATGGATACATGACAACAGAATAACAGCAGTCACAGACAATAAAATTACTGTCCCTGAAAACAGAAACATCACGAAGCCTAGTTTGCATGCTTGTGCTAGTCATCACATAGATCAAAAAAATACATGGCATACACCTCTCTAAAGATGGCATGGCATACATCAAAACACATGTACAACTCCTACTCATAAGATGCACACATCAATTGCAACAAAAATAACAAATCACCAAGTTCTGATAAGTAACAACAGGTAACAGCATATAGCCCTCTTGCACCAGAGATTTGGGCATCAAGATGGAATCAAATGAACATGGCACAATGTAACAAAATGAAGAGCATCTCGAGACGAACATTTCGATATATTACACGCACGAAACAGAGCTATATGCAGAGAGTTATGATGCGATGAACAGAGGCATATAATGTAAAAAATATGGGACTCAGAAGAATTCGGGGGAGAGGAGAAGTCAACCCACTGTCCAGATCTGGATCGGGCGCTCGGCTAGGGCTCGCCGGGGCGGCTGCCGGAGACGGAGGACGGGGCGGCCGGAGGAGGCGTCGCCGGGGAGGAGGAAGAAGGGGCGCGGCGCCGGCGACGTGGGGACGCGGCGGCGCGGGTGC
>NC_057799.1:410977544-410987264 GCF_018294505.1 Triticum aestivum | reverse complement strand
CCGGGCCTCGGCGGGCCGCGGCGTACGGGCGACGGCGGGTTGCCACGTGGCAGGCGGCGATTGGGCGAGGGGCGGCGGCGGACGTGTCCGGCGGCTGCGGAAGAAGCGTCCGGCGGCGCGGAGGGGAAAAGAACTAGGGTTTGACCCGGATTTCGGAGAGGGAGGTGTTTTTATAGGTAGAGGGAGCTAGGAGACTCCAAATGGAGCACGGTTTTCACCCACACGATCGTGATCGAACGACCTAGAGCATGAAAGTGACTTAGAGGGGTTTTGGGCTGTTTTGGAGGGGTGTTTTGCTGCAACACACAAAAGGACTTTGCGGTTGCCCGGTTAACCGTTGGAGCACCAAACGACCTCCAAATGGAACGAAACTTGACAGGTGGTCTACCGGTGGTATACCAAGGCCACTTGGCAAGACTCGGTCCATTCCGAGAACGTTCAACACCCGCTCACGAAAATAAACAAGAGGGGTGCGCCGGTGCATGTGGGAGTGCCGGATTGCAAAACGGACAACGGGGAAAATGCTCGGATGCATGAGACGAACACATATGCAAATGAGATGCACATGATGACATGATATGAGATGCATGACACGAACAAAATGCAAAACGAAAAAAAAACCCGACCACGAAGGGAATATCATAACACATAGCCGAAAATGGCAAGAGTTGGAGTTACAAATATGGAAAGTTACATCCAGGGTGTTACAACACTCCACCACTACGAGAGGATCTCGTCCCGAGATCTAGGACTGAATGAACTCCGGATATTCGGAACGGAGGTGGTCCTCGCGTTCCTAGGTGGCTTCTCGGTCAGAATAGTGCGACCACTTCACTTTCAGGAATTTGATTGACTTGTTGCGAGTCTTGCGCTCAGTTTCTTCAAGAATAGCAACGGGGTGCTCATGATAAGATAGATCTTCTTGGAGGTCAATCTCTTCGAAGTTGATGGTGCGCTCAGGCGTCTTGAAGCACTTGCGAAGCTGTGACATGTGGAACACATCGTGCACGTTCGCCAAGTTGGAGGAAGCTCAAGTTGATAGGCGAGGCCGCCTCTTTTGCCAATGATCTTGAAAGGACCCACGTATCTAGGGGCAAGCTTCCCTTTGATACCGAAGCGACGAGTGCCTTTCATTGGAGAGACGCGGAGGTAGACATGGTCTCCGATCTCGAAAGCCAAATCACGGTGCTTACTATCATAGTAACTCTTCTGGCGCGATTGCGCGGCTTTGAGATTTTCACGGATGACTTTACACATTTCTTCAGCCTCTGTGATTAAGTTGTTGCCAAGAAGTTGGCGTTCACCAGTCTCTGACCAATTGAGAGGAGTACGACACTTTCTGCCATAGAGGATTTCGAATGGGGCCTTGCCCGAACTCGCTTGAAAGCTGTTGTTGTAGGAGAACTCGGCATATGGAAGACAATCTTCCCATTTCATGCCAAAGGAAATGACACAAGCCCTGAGCATATCTCCAAGAATTTGATTTACTCGCTCGACTTGGCCACTAGTTTGAGGATGGAAAGCTGTGCTGAAGCGAATGTTGGTGCCCATGGCCTTCTGGAAGGAGTCCCAGAACTTAGAAGTGAAGATGCTTCCACGATCTGAAGAAATCAATTGAGGAATGCCGTGCAAAGAGACAATCCTGGAGGTGTATAGCTCTGCCAACTGAGCTGCTGTGATAGATTCTTTGATTGGAAGGAAATGAGCCACTTTAGAAAGCTTGTCAATGACAACGAAGATAGCATCATTTCCGCACTTGGACTTGGGAAATCCAATCATGAAGTCCATTTCGATATGATCAAACTTCCATTCTGGGATAGCAAGAGGTTGGAGGAGACCAGCTGGTCGTTGGTGTTCTGCTTTCACTCTTCGACAGACATCACATTCATTCATGAATTGAGCGATTTCTCGCTTCATTCGAGTCCACCAATACGACTGCTTGAGGTCATGGTACATCTTCGTACTTCCAGGATGAATGGAAAGAAGAGAATTGTGTGCCTCGTTCATAATGACTTTCCTTAGATCACCTTTAGGAACCACAATCCGGTCCTCGAAGAATAAAGTGTCTCTGTCATCAATGCGGTAGCACTTGTATTTGGAAAGGCCCTTGTCGATACCACGTTTCACCTTCTTCACCATGGTATCCAGGAGTTGTGCCTCACGAATTTGATCTTCCAAAGTAGGAGAGACTATGAGGTTAGCAAGAAAGCCTTGAGGAACAACTTGGAGATTCAGCTTGCGGAAAGCTTCATAAAGATCCGGTTGGAATGGCTTGAGAATCAAGCTGTTGCAATAAGCCTTCCTGCTCAAAGCATCTGCAATGACATTGGCCTTGCCTGGAGTATATTCAATACTCGAATTGTACTCTTGAATCATTTCGACCCATCAAGTCTGCCTGAGATTGAGGTTGGGCTGAGTGAAGATGTACTTGAGACTCTTGTGATCGGTGAATATGTCCACTTGTCTTCCCAACAAGAGATGTCTCCATGTTATTAATGCATGGACAACTGCCGCCAACTCAAGATCGTGAGTGGGGTAGTTCTTTTCGTTGGGCTTCAACTGACGAGAGGTATAGGCCACAACTTTTTTCTCTTGCATTAACACAGCACCGAGACCTTGAAGAGAAGCATCACAGAAAACTTCGAATGGTTTGGATTCGTCATGAGGAGTCAAGACAGGAGCTGTGACGAGTTTCTCTTTGAGAGTGTTGAAAGCAACGTCACACTCAGGAGACCAGACATACTTCACATGCTTCTGGAGGAGGTTGGAAAGAGGCTTTGCAATCTTTGAGAAATTCTCAATGAATCTTCGGCAATAGCTTGCAAGACCAACAAAACTGCGAAGCTGCTTGACATTCTGAGGAGGTTCCCAATTCACAATTGCGGACACCTTCTCGGGATTAACAGCGATGCCCTTGGCAGAGATGATGTGACCAAGGTAAAGAACTTCATCGAGCCAAAACTCACATTTGGAAAACTTCGCATAAAATTGATACTCTCTAAGCTTGTCGAGCACCAATCGCAAATGTTTGGCATGATCCTTCTTATTCTTGGAGAAGACCAAGATATCATCGAGATACACCAGGACGAATTCATTGGTATAGGGGTTGAAGATGAAATTCATCATCCGAGAGAATGTTGGAGGAGCATTGACAAGGCCGAAAGACATGACGGTATATTCATAAGAACCAAAGCTTGTTCTGAATGCTGTCTTGGGAATATCTTCTTCACGAATGCGAATCTGATGATAACCCATACGAAGGTCAAGATTGGAGAATACTTTAGCACCCTTGAGTTGCTCGAATAGCTCATTGATGTTGGGAAGTGGATACTTGTTCTTGATTGTCTTCTTGTTCAATGGACGGTAGTCGACACAAAGTCGTTCCGTGCCATCCTTCTGCTTGACAAAAAGAACACCACAACCCCATGGAGATGAACTTGGTCTGATCAAACCCAGACACTCTTGTTCATTGAGCTGTTTCTTCAATTCCTTCAGCTCCTTGGGTCCAAGCTTGTATGGACGCTTGCAAACGGGTTCCGTGCCAGGCTCAAGATCGATAACGAACTCAACTGGCCGGTGAGGAGGCATACCCGGAAGCTCTTCTGGAAATACATCTTGATACTCACAAACGACTGGAATCTAAGAGATGGCATTCAACTCGCCCTTCTCATTGAGAGAAAACAACCGAATGGTTTCATCACGAGCGGCATAAATAATCACATCCTCAGAAGAGTGTGTCAATTGAATTTCCCTGGCAGCACAATCAAGTTGAGCTTTGTGCTTAGAAAGCCAGTCCATCCCGAGAATTAGATCAATATCCGAGTCACCAAGAACAATTGGAGAAGACAGAAATTTATAGTTTCCCATCTTGATGGAAACATCCGGAACCATGGAGCTTGCGTTCATGAATTTACCCGGAGAGACAACTGATAACGGTCTAGGCAAATCTTGAAAACCAACTCATGCTTGGATGCAAAAGGTCTAGAGATGAAAGAAAGCGATGCACCAGTGTCAAATAAGACTTTTGCAGGAATATCATTAACTGAGAGATTACCCGTTATCACATCAGTAGATTCCTCCGCTTGAGCTGCATTCATCATGTTCACCTTAGCAGACTTGGGATTATGCTTGACCATTGCATTGCTGGAAGATCTCACAAGAGGAGGAGGCAGAAGGCGCCTTTGGTTGAAGCACTTGTTAGCATAGTGACTTTTCTGCTGACACTTGTTGCAAGTCACCTCTGAGAGTGGACGATGATAAGGAGCATTCGACTTTGGAGCTTGATTCTGAGACTTGTTCTGATAGCCAGAGTTGGATGAGTGGGAAGATCCATGGCCACCTTTGTTCTTCTGCTGGTAAGGCTGGCGAAACGGAGGAGGAGGAGGCAACCAGAACTTCTGTCGCTTAGCAGCCACTAGTGAGGAAGAAGAAGACTGAACTGCATCCCTGACTCTCTTCTTAGAAGCCTCACACTTGAGCTGAGCAGCCTCTTGCTTCAGTGCCATGTTATAGAATTGATCAAACTGAGTAGGCTCAACAAGAATGAGAGCTAGCTGCAGATCCTCTCTAAGGCCGCCGCTGAAGTGATAGATCATGCTCTTTTCATCAGGAACATCTTGTTTAGCGAAGCGAGCAAGTTTCTGAAACTGGATGTTGAATTGATACACAGACATGTTGCCTTGCTTGAGATTGCGGAACTCCTCACGCTTGCTCTCAACAACACTTTGTGGAATGTGGTGCGCTTTGAAGTCCCGACAGAAGTCAGTCCAAGTGATCACACGACCTGCTCTGGAATCTTTGTATTGTTGATACCAATCAGCAGCTTGGTCCTTGAGCTGAAAAGAAGCGAACTTGACATAGTCCTCAGGCCTGACATTGCTACATTCAAAATGCTTGTTGATGTCCACAAGCCAATCATCGGCCTCTGTGGCCTCGGCACAGTAGCTGAAAGACTTGGGCTGATTTGTGAGAAACTAGTTGAGGGTAGCGAAGTGAGGCTGATTGTTGCCTTGACCTTGATTTCCTTGATTGCCTTGCCCTTGGGTGCGTTCTTGCAAGAGTTGCAGAATCATCTGAGCATTGGCGTTGGTGGCTGCCATGATAGCTTGCCATGCCTCCGGAGGCGGAGGTGGTGGTGGAGGGTTCGCCTGACTCCCTTCATTGCGTTCCGGATTCTGACGCGTTGGCGGAGCCATCCTGAAGAGGGTGACATCCGTTAGCATCTTGATAGACAGATAGGCAAATTGAATCAACGGATAGAAATTGCAACATATAGTCTTCATAATAAACATTCGAACGAGGATGAACGAATGAATTCCATAGTAAATCATCACACTTCCATTAAGTTGAGAAACCACTTAGAAAAAGGTATGGAGTCAACATTTGACTTCGAAGCAACTCAAATACCACAATTCAAAACAAAACAAAGTATTGGCTTGAAGAATAAGCCGGAACAAACATATGATAGAGATTTCGTCCGAAGTTTTCATGGTGGGGCCCACACGGGCTCGATCGTATAGCACCATCATGTACAAGGCAGTGCACATGACATACAAAGCGTCCCCGAGTCGGCATAGCCAAGGACTCTTTAAGACACTACGAGACCACTGTAAAACCAACCGTGGAAAGGCGGACCACTAGACGTCGAACCCCAATCTCATATCATGCGTCTGTCGGAAAGATATCCTAGGAGCTACTTGAATTCCCACTTATAAACTCCCGAAACTTTCTGGTTATGCAATCCGGTGTTGGGGATATAGGGGACACAAAAATATATCATCCAAACTAGCAATCCCTAGATCCAGCTGTATCCATCCGTCAACACATAACCAAGAAACCTTTGGAAATCGTGTACCTCAACCTTCGAAAAGCATCCGTTATACGAGTTATGGCAATACTCCCGAACTCCAGCCCCAGTACTGGGTGGCGTCGAGGTGATCTCACCAACAACTGCATAAAAGAGATTTCGATGTCGGCGAAACTCAGGTATTCCAGAACTGCAACGATAAAATTGTGATGACAACACCTCGGAGCTCAACTCCCCGGGACACTGCCACAACCCCTAAATGTCAAGAGGCACCAAGAACAATGTTCTCATCACAAAACCATCGGAACGATTCCAAGATACCCGCGTGATCCTAAATTTTTTTTAGTGAAATTTGAGGAGAGAAGAGTCAAAACTTCTACGTCAGGAGGCCTCACCAGAGAGACGAAGGGACTAAGGAGTAAAAAGAATCCTACTCTCCGATATATATAATCCTAAGACTCAAAACATTTTTGTTCTAGACTCAACAACGCCAGCGATTCGATCAAGCAGGGGGCTCCTAAGTCGGGGATGGCTCTGATTACCAACTTGTAACGCCCACGATGCGGCTATATCTCCCACGTGTCGAGGCACGACTTAGAGGCATAACCGCATTGTGGTTTTGTCGCAAGAAGGGTCATCTTCACACAATCCCATGTAATGAACAAGAATGGGATAACGAGAGTTGGCTTACAATCACCACTTCACACAATACATAAATATAATTCATACCTCATCCAAAATCCACACATAGACTGACTACGGCCAAATTCAAATGAAAATAAGATAACCCCAAATGCTAGATCCCCGATCGTCCCAACTGGGCTCCACTACTGATCATCAGGAAAAGAAACATAGTAACGACCACGTTCCTCGTCGAACTCCCACTTGAGCTCGGTTGCATCATCTGCACTGGCATCGTCGACACCTGCAACTGTTTTGGTAGAATCTGTGAGTCACGAGGACTCAGCAATCTCACACCCGCGAGATCAAGACTATTTAAGCTTATAGGAAAGGATGGTGTAATGAGGTGGAGCTGCAGCAGGCACTAAGCATATATGGTGGCTAACATACGCAAATGAGAGCGAGAAGAGAAGCAACGCAACGGTCGTCAACTATTAATGACCAAGAAGTGATCCTGAACTCCTACTTACGTTCATGCATAACTCAAACCGTGTTCACTTCCCGAACTCCGCCGAGAAGAGACCATCACGGCTACACACACAGTTGATGTATTTTAATTAAGGTCAAGTGTCAAGTTCTCTACAACCGGACATTAACAAATTCCCATCTGCCTCATAACCACGGGCACGGCTTTCGAAAGATAATACCCTGCAGGGGTGTCCCAACTTAGCCCATCATAAGCTGTCACGGTCAACGAAGGATAAACCTTCTCCCAGGAAGACCCGATCAGTCTCGGAATCCCGGTTTAAAAGACATTTCGACAATGGTAAAACAAGACCAGCAAAGCCGCCCGATGTGGCGACAAATCCCGATAGGAGCTGCAAATATCTCGTTCTCAGGGCACACCGGATGAGCCAGACGTCGGGTTGGCATAGACCCTGGTTGCCCAGGGGGCGCCGAACATCGCTCGGTTTGGGCCAGCACTCGAAGGAGCACTGGTCCGAGGGTTTAAATAAAGATGACCCTCGGGCTCGCAAAAACCCGGGGGAAAAAGGCTTAGGTGGCAAATGGTAAAACCAAGGTTGGGCCTTGCTGGAGGAGTTTTATTCAAGGCGAACTATCAAGGGGGTCCCATAAATCACCCGACCACGTAAGGAACGCAAACTCAAGGAACATAATACCGGTATGACGGAAACTAGGGCGACAAGAGTGGAACAAAACACCAGGCATAAGGCCGAGCCTTCCACCCTTTACCAAATACATAGATGCATTAATTAAATAAGAGATATTGTGATATTCCAAAATATCCATGTTCCAACATGGAACCAACTTCAACTTCACCTGCAACTAGCAACGCTATAAGAAGGGCTGAGCAAAACCGGTAACTTAGCCACACAACGGTTTGCTAGGAAAAAGGATGGTTAGAGGTTTGACATGGCAAATATGGGAGGCATGATATAGCAAGTGGTAGGTAGCGCAGCATGTCAATAGAACGAACAACTAGCAAAACAAAGATAGAAGTGATTTCGAGGGTATGGTCATCTTGCCTGCAAGGTTCTCACAGTTGTCGAAAGCTTGATCCTCGTAAGCGTACTCAACAAGATCCTCGTTCACGAACTTGTCTCCCGGCTCTACCCACAGCAAGAACACAAGCAATAGAACCATAATCAATCACGGGAAATGCACAAGCAACATGATGCAAAACATGTATGATATGCGAGATGTGGTATGCGATGCATATGCGTGCTCCGGAAGAAAAATGATGAACAAGGCAGTAACTTGGCAAACCAAGCATGCCACTGGAAAGATGAGATGATTTTAGTCGAAATCGATATAAAGATCACCGGAAACGGATGCACGGTTTGCAAATGGCAAGCAAAACAAGAATGACACGAATCTGTGATTAACAGCATGATAGCACTTACAATACATCAAGAAACTATGCTACAGCACTCCAAAATAGCAACAAAGCATATGGCAGTAATCTACAGGAGACGCTTGACAAAAGATGAACACTGAGGAATGGCTAGATCACAACATAACAGGCTCAAACAAACATGGCAAAAGTGCAAAAGATATCAGGTTTCCAGACTTTTATGAAATTACTGGACATGGCAGAAACATCATCAGGTAGCACTGTTCAGAGCAAGAAAAACACACGCTACAGGAACTTAACATAGCAAAGCAAGGCATGGCATGAATCTACTAAATGCATAGAACAAAAGTCCCTTACTGACCAGAAGCCAAAAATGAACAGAAGATATGATGGAAACCATGTAAACATAGCAAGTTTCGTTAACAGGTTTCAGACAGCAGAAAACAGAGCATGGCAGAAACAGTATCATGAAGGCATCTTGGTGAGCTTGATTCACTCAACAAAAAGTAATGCATGACAAAACAAGCATACCTACAGTAAGATGGCATGTTTATGAAGCTATTCATGGCAAGAGCAAATACATAGAATGTATGTATCAACTACAACAAGCTTGGCATAATTGAATATCATGTTAACATTCTGCCAGAAATATTTTATAGCAAAAGTAGAGCAAGATTAAGACTTGCTATGACACTCCATAATTGCAAACAGGGGCATGGATGGATAGAGCAAAACTATATCTACAAAACATCCTTACTGAACATGCCCAAAAGGAGCAGGGATCTCTCTGTAGACACATGGATACATGACAACAGAATAACAGCAGTCACACACGGTAAAATTACTCTCTGAAAACAGAAACATCACGAAGCCTAGTTTGCATGCTTGTGCTAGTCACCACATAGATCACAAAAATACATGGCATGCACCTCTTTAAAGATGGCATGGCATACATCAAAACACATGTACAGCTCCTACTCATAAGATGCACACATCAATTGCAACAAAAATAACAAATCACCAAGTTCTGATAAGTAACAGCAGGTAACAGCATATAGCCCTCTTGCACCAGAGATTTGGGCATCAAGATGGAATCAAATGAACATGGCACAATGGAACAAAATGAAGAGCATCTCGAAACGAACATTTTGATATATTACACGCACGAAACAGAGCTATATGCAGAGAGTTATGATGCGATGAATAGAGACATATAATGTAAAAAATATGGGACTTGGAAGAATTCGGGGGAGAGGAGAAGTCAACCCACTGTCCAGATCTGGATCGGGCGCTTGGCTAGGGCTCGTCGGGGCGGCTGCCGGAGACGGAGGACGGGGCGGCTGGAGGAGGCGTCGCCGGGGAGGAGGAAGAAGGGGCGCGGCGCCGACGACGTGGGGACGCGGCGGCGCGGGTGCGG